>NC_043741.1:1578603-1659053 GCF_004337985.1 Pyricularia pennisetigena
TGGGGCTGCAAGTAAGTGCTGTCGCTGTCCTAAGCAATCCGCCAAGCGCGCGCACACATGCAAGAGCAACGACCACACTTCCAAAGGGTCCATCTCAGGATAAAGCTGCCGAAAGGTAGGCGCCCAATGCAAATGCAGACAAGGAGTGCAGCATATTATTTTTGTTTTTTTTTCTTGCCGGCCCCCGCACACACCAACATCAAATATATCGATCGATCGTGGCTTTTGATCCTCAGCCGTTGACTGCGGTAGCAGTTGTGCTTCAGACAAGCAGCCCAATCCCGGTCCGAGGCACTTGGCACTGTCGTGATGCTGGCTCGTTGAAAAGAGACAGGGCAAAGTATTGTAGGCATTCCAGTTCTTCATGGCGTCGTTCGGGACACCTCGCAGTGCCAACCTACATCAGGTATGTATGTACTTTAGTTTGGTAAGGGATAAAGTAGGTCCAAGGTATTGGGCAGGTGGGTATTGAGAATCCATGTGTGCAGATTGACCTGGAAATACTATGGTGCATTCCACCTCGGGCACCCACACCCACACTCGATCGTCACCATTTCCAACGGCATTGTGAAAAGCCGATACTTAGAAATCTTGTGTCTTGTGCCGGGATTTTGAATGTGGAGGTCGTGTCTGCTTTGTGGATTTTTTTTCTTTTTCTTTTTCTTTTTTTTTAGCCACGGGAAAGAAATGCTGTGCAAACGAGCTCTTGGTAATCTCGAGGAAACACAAACACTCGGGTGGATCCAATGCTGTGTCTTTTGGGAAAATAAGGGAGAGATCAGACGAATAAGGCCGGAAGTCGGAAAATAAGGTGTCGCAGGGCTACCCTCGCAAGTTTGGAACCTGAAAGCGTACTATTGCAGAGCAACGCACAAGACAACATGTCATGTATCTTCAGTAAAGTATTTTTCACATTACGTTGCAATACTACTTGGGAGGGTTTTGCGTCTGGACCTAGAACAAACGCAGTGGTAGTAATGTTACGTCCTTGTCAACAGACAGGATAGGGCAATAGGCGATAGATAGCCCTAGCCCTCCGAAACTTGGGTAGGTACCTTGAGAGCTTCAGTAGGTGACTTGAGTAGGGTAGGTGCATTGTAATTACTGTAGGTTTCCAGGGAAAAAAGTTCCGATGAATTGATTTCTGTTGCACCTCGGACATTGTTACCAAGAATAACAAAACCCGTGGGGTTAAATAAGGGCTTTGTTTATGAATGATCTGATCTTTCTTCAATGTGTGTTTGTGGCGCCGTCAAGGCATTGCAAAAAGAAAAAAAGAAATCCGCGTCAACCTTCCGCTGCTTGTCTGCCCCCCCGGAGTGGGCAAGACTGGAGCACATATAACGCCTTGGCGGCGCCAGAAAAACTTCCAAATATGGCGACATCTAGAACCACGACAAGCAACCGAAACCAGCAACGTGGTATTTTCAATCGAAGCAGTGGAGAGTCAACGAAAGGATCTTACCAAAGGTAAAAATATAACCCTTTAGAACTGCACCCAA
This sequence comes from Pyricularia pennisetigena, assembly GCF_004337985.1. Lineage (NCBI taxonomy): Eukaryota > Fungi > Ascomycota > Sordariomycetes > Magnaporthales > Pyriculariaceae > Pyricularia > Pyricularia pennisetigena. Next base: position 1,580,106 of record NC_043741.1, read on the forward strand.
GGCCAAGAAGTACTGGAAACCATCCGATGTCCAACCAACCAACCCAAGTTCGTCATGGGTTCTCTCAGCCCTGACGCAGGGGCCGTGCCCGACGATTTAAAGTGGTAATGCTACTCAACGTCCCACCCCCGTAGTCCGGGTTGCAGGTTTCAAAACACTTCTCGCTGGCCCCCTTGACACCCTTGCTCCAAACTCGCCTCGTCCGGGCTAAAGGATGGGCGTCTCTGGGCGGCGGACGGGATTACGGGGGTGGTCTTTGCTGTCGTCCCGTGTCTAGCCAATGAATGCCCCATCGTTGACGTTTATGATGGAAGTTTAAGAAGAATACAAGAATAAAAAAAATAAAAAAATAAAAAAATTGTAGAGGGGTGGAGAGAAATGAAAAAAACAAATGGTTTATGGCGCAGTTGATAAACCTCGTCTCCCCTTTCCTCATTTTCATCCCAAGAATCTACTACTCCGTATGTAGTCTGGATGCTCCAAACATCCGGTCAGTGCCCTTTTCTTTTTCATTGAGTATACTACCTTAGACGGACGTCGACAAAAAATAGCCTCCCCTCGGCAGCGAGCTTCTTCCCCATAGCGCGGCCAGATCTTCTCACGCCATCACGCGTACTCCGATGGTGGCATAACGACATTCCCTGCCCGACCTTGACGGCAGGCACGCAGACTAGACCGGTAGTCTCCCCGTGTCTTGGGGCTGTTCGGGGCCGGCCGGCAGGACCGCTGTCTAACCTGGGCTGGCATCGCCTGTTTGCCGCCCCAAATACACGTACATACGCACTAGATCTCTACCTACTACCTAGACCAACTCTTTTGTCCTCTTCACGGTTCTGCATGGTTGCGGGGCGGGGACAGCACAAGCATCCGCCACCGACGCCGACGCCGCAGAAGTATCTGTACCAACCTCTTGGCTCGAGCAGTGAGCGGTGCGTGGCACTTGAACCGACATAGGCACACAGCATCGACCTCTGGTAGGCTTTGAATCCTATCGCAAATAAATAAATAAATTTTGCAAACAAGAGAAAACAAGGAGGCCTGGTTTTGGCGTGACCTATCATCACGCCCCCCGTCTTTGGTCATGGCTCTGACCATCAAACACCTCAACGGCGACGCATCCTTCCTTTTGACCTTTGAGCCCCTCGTCTCTGGTCCTCGCGACCCTGATGCCGCGAGCCCTACCCCCTTCCGCATATTACTGGACCCTTGGATCACAGGGTCATCAACCATCTTTCACTCAAAGATATCCGTCTCTACTCACAAGCAGCCGGCTTGCATCTCCTCGCTGCAGGAGCTGCCGGAACCCGATCTCGTCGTCATCTCGCAGCACAAGAGCGATCATTGCAACGAGGCCACCCTTCGACAGCTGCCCGCCTCTGGCACCAAGACTTTGATTCTCGCCGAGCCAGCATCGGCCCGCGTCATCAAGTCGTGGAAGTACTTTGACCGTCAAAAGGTTCGCACAATCCCCAAATGGGGTGAGTCTACCGAGCAAGGCCGTGAGGCCCTTGTGCGCATTCCATTGCCGCCCCTGGTGCCTGGCGGCGAACCCGGCGAGGTAACCGTCGCCTTCATCCCTCAGCGGAGAGACATATCCGGTCTGCACAGCGCTGTCGGCATCACTTACCGCCCGCCTGGCACGTCTGTCGCCGCCGCCGCCGCCACTCATATCAACCACGGCGGCGCATGGCCCTCACGACCCCCCTCGGTCCGTAGGGCCTTTCTTCACCCTAGATGTGCCAGTCCCGCCCTGGGTCCTGGTCCCCAGCCCATGACGACATCATCCGTCCTCACGCCGCCCGAGACTCCAAACTCGTACCGCTCCAATGCATTCCCTCCATTCGCCAATGCCGCCGACTGCATCCACCGCCACCCGACGCAGACTCCGTTCGGACTACCCCCGACGCCCACGTCTCTCCGCTCATCCCGATCCACATCCTCGCTCCAGCTTTCGCGGCAGCTGTCGCGACTCTCGACGGCGGCGACGCAGACCCCGCGCAGCCTCTCGCTCCTCTACTCTCCGCACGGCATCTCGACGACGTCCCTCTCGTCCTACGTGACGTCCCATCTCGTCGCCGAGGCCGCCCTCCCGCTGACGGCCCTCCTGCACTGCTTCGACGCCGTCAGCAACCCCTGGTGGCTCGGCGGCAACATCCTCCTCGGCGCGCCCGCGGGGCTCGAGACCGCCACCGCACTCCGCGCCCGCGCCTGGGTGTCGGCCCACGACGGCGAGAAGGAGCTCAGGGGCATCGCCACCGCCCTGCTAAAGACGAAGCACTACCGCCGGGAGAACATTGTCGAGGCCGTCAGCCCCGCCCTGCAGCGGTACATGCAGCAGCAGCAGCAGCAGCAGCCGGCAGACGAGTCCGAGGTTGCTGCAAGTAGCCGCGCGAGCAGCCGCCGCAGCTCCGTCGTCGGGAGCGACGCGGGAGGCAGAGGGGGCAGGCCGACTGAGATCTTGGCGCTGGGTATCGGCGAGCAGGTGGTCATCTGCAACGACGGCGTGTGGAACGCAGAGGTTGCTACACCAGAGTCGCCTGCTCCTCCTCCTCCTCCTCCTCCTGAGCCCGCGTGGGCGCCCCCTCCTCCACCAACAATGCATCGTCACAAACTGATGCCGAGACCGATGAGCCCGCTTGACTTTGACCCGGCCAGCTTTGATGGGTCTGTGCCTTCCATCGAGGTCGATGATCTGCACACAGCCAGAGGACCTCAGTTTTGCCGCATATGCTGATCCTTTCTTTTCTACTGTCTTTTACCTTTCTTCGCCAAACATAAAAGGTCCGGGGATAGCACCTTGGACGACCCCTGACTGGCGCGACTTTACCATGAATTGTCTTTCTTAATATTTCCGTCTTGGCGTTGAAGGAACAAAGGATCTGTTTTTTTTTTCTCTTTTCTGCTGGTTTCTGACAGTCCTTGGTTGTTGCGCAAGGCGCTGTCAAATATTTCCCTTTGTCTCTTTTCTTTTTTCTACTACTTATGATGATACCACCCGATGCAACAACCACAGATCTGGTCTGTTGCCTGTTTTCTTGACGATATTGTTCTTTTTAGTCTCCTACGACAAGCTCCTTTACCACATTTTTTTTCCCCCTTCCGGATTTTCAGTCGGCTGAATGATATAAAAGCGGATCCATATAGATAAAAGAATACCAACTCAACTCTATCATGAGCAAGTCTCATCATGTCATCTGTACTGTTGTGAAAATAACCCTTCTGTATGCTACTCCCACACCCTGGCAGCCTAGAAACCTGAAAAGCCTGTTAGGTGCAAGCCGCCAAGAACCCAGACATATATTTCGGATCAGCAGTGTCAGAGGCATGCGCGTCGTTCTTGGATGGCGTAAAGGATTGTCCTCATGGACTCCTGATTCGTCTATTCAGCTGTAGCATGAACGCAGTCCACTTGACGAGTCTTAATATGGTAGCCAGACAACAAAAAAAAAAAAAAAAAAAAAAAAAAAAAAAAAAGGAGAAAATAAAGAATAATACTACAAATTACCCAGCATGATGGGCCACTGCTCTTGATGGTCCCCCCCTTCATCATTTTGGCTCTTTTGCTTTGGTATTTTATTCGGCAGTCTCAAATTTCCCTACCCCCACAAAAAGACAAAAAAAAATACCATCCGTCGCTTCTCAGCACTACTTGAGCTGCTTCAGAATCTCGGTCAAGAAGTCCTCAAAGCTGAGCGTGATGTAGCCGTCCCGGTCGTCATCGTAGCGCTTGAAAACGTCCGTCATGCGCTTGAGAGAGATGCAGCTCTGAACAAACAGGTCAAAGCTCATGGAGCCCTCGCCGCGCTTGTCGTACGTCCTAAATAGCAGCTCGGTGAAGCGGTCCGACAGCCGATACCGGAAGGCAACGAGCGCATTGCGGAACTCGTCAAGGCAAATGTTGCCGGAACGGTCCGTATCGAAGCGGTCAAAGAGCGTACGCCAACTGGCCAGGAACGACCAGAGGCCGCAGAACTCATCGAAACCAATGGTACCGGAGCGGTCGGAGTCGAACATGCGAATCATCATGCGGACCGTGTGCGGGTCAAAAGCTGTCCAGTCTCCGTTGACGAGGGCCGCCGAGAGTTCCCTTTCAGAGAGCTGGCCGGTACCTGTCAGGTTGGGGTCAGTACTATGATCCTCTTCCTGCTATTTACTTGACGGTCACATGTTGGCGCAATGGGCAGCTTACCGTCCTTGTCGACTGCCCTGAACAACGGCCTCAGGGTAGGATCGTTGCCATCTCTGGTCTCGGGTGGTGCAGGACTCGGCGGGGGACGGCTGGTTGCCGGCGGGCGCTGCTGTGTCGCGCTACCAAGAGGCCTCTGCTCGGGCCGTGGAGGAACAGGCTTGTTCTCATATCGGCTTGGTGGGATCTGCGGCTGGTAGTATTGGGGGCTTGCCTGGGAAGGAGACGGAATTTTCTGGCTGCTGCCCTTCTGTAAAGTTGTTGCAATTGTCAGAAAGTGCTTCAGATACGCTTGCAAGAGCATGCAAGCGCGGAGGCGCAAAAGTTAGACCGCTATCCTTACCGATTCGGGCTCTGCGAACCTGCGAACGGGTTCGGTTCCTCAGAGTTAGTAAAGTGGACTTGTGTTCCAGGGCTAATTGTCGCGTTTTGGATTGCCGTTATGCTACATGGAGGACTTACCTGGGAAGCTCGTCCGGGTTGTAGGGTCGGTTGTACGCCATATTTTTAGAATCTTCGTGGTTTGGAATAAGAAATCGACTTTATGATGGTCCCTCCGTGTCGCAAAACAAGGCGCGCAACCAAAAAGACGGGGTGGGGTAGGTCGAAGGGATATATGAACTTGTAACTAGACTAGCTGTAGATGCTATTTCGGCACGGGAAATTAGTTCGAGTATAGGAGGGAAAAGAGGACGTAGTAAAGAAATAAAAACTAGACAAGGAACAAGAAGGCGTCGTAATCAACGAGCTTGGAGCGCCTTGTGCGATGTCAAAGCTGTGGATATCCGATGGATAAGATGGAGGGGTTCGCGCCGAATCCTTTCGCAAATTGGCTGCTGTTGATGTGACCTGACAGGACCCAAAGTCGCGGGTGCGGGGCGATACGCCCATCTCTGCAACGGTTTCCAGGGGTCTTTTTGCTTCTGCAGAGCGACACCAACCCCACAGCCAATTCTGCTACTGTGGTAGACCTAGTTGCGGCCCTGCCTTACGAAGAAAACGAGGGTCGCAACCCGGGCATGTTCCTGACCGTAGCCAAGGTAAGCTATTTAAAAATAAAACCCAGAGATCCTTGGAAATTAAACATGGTGGCCCTCATGCAACAACAGGAGAAGAACCAACAAGATTCCTGCGTCAAAACACCGGCAGCTGTGAGGAGTAATGGTAGTAGTATATGGCGGTTAATTGGGCCACAATCAAGGCCTACTACACCAACAACCACAACACGCTTTGTGCAACATGGCATCTATCATACTCTACGAGCCTGATCCTGATTATGAAAGCGCCCTAATGCAGCTGCGAGTAAGCGCCCTGTGGAATGACTTTCCATGACCTTGTTCCCGCCGGCTGAGGCGGCACGCAGCCAAGCGGCATCAGCGGCTGTTTGTCGATGGTCCTGATTCGGTTCTGATTCTGGTTTTCATAATTCAGGAGTTCCGTCTTCCCTCCGTGATCCATCCAGCTGCGTGATCATCAGCCCCTAGTGGACGCTAAAAGGGTTGCGGCTCCGGGTGCAACCCGGCACCGGCACGAGGGACAATGGGCCAACTGAGGTCCCCACCCGTTGCGTGGCCGCCCCGCAGTTTCACAGCGTTCACCCAAGGCGGTAATACCTACGAGGATCACTGAACCGGAACCCTTCGACTTGCCTGCAGAAAGCGCAATCTTAACTCGGCTAAGGTGTCCAGAACATAATTGCAGTACTGCACTCGCTTACACTACATTCCGAATCCGAACCCCCCAGCCAAGTAGATCTGCACCACCCAGATCCGGCATTTGCGAACCTGAAGGGACAAAATCCAAACAGAACAGCAAGACGGTCCAATACAATCTCGCGGCAGCACCCGGCAGGACCCGGTGTATCGGTGTATCTAGCTAGAGCGGATCAGCCTTGCCATCCCCACGATCATGGCCGCGAATGGAAATCCCCTCCCGGATGATGATGGGGAGTTTTGGATTTTTGGTTATGGGTATGCTAAACGAAAATAAGTATAAAACAAACGAAGCCCCTAGCCAGGTGGCAAGACTAAAGAAGTGTTGAGACTGGCTTTTGGTTTTTTTTTTTTTTTTTTTTTAAGAAAAAAAAAAATTTAATTTGACCAACAATTCTAATGTGCTGCTTGCTATCATTTCTAGGAGTCTAATTTGGAAACCACCCCCTCATTTCGGTACTAGCCTCCTGGTCACTCGCTCTCTCGGCCGAGCCTAGCTAGAAGTCGATAATGGAATCGACTAACACAATTCCAAAGACCGCAGAATACCCGGTTGGGTAGCTGGCTATGTCAGACGATTTTGGCAAGTATGTGAATTTTATTTTAATCCTAGGTTTCCATGGGTATATAACCAATGGAGGGGCCAAGCGATGTTCCCATATCTGCAGTATATCACGAACTACTTTCATGAATTACTCATATTGCAAACTTCTCAAAAAGCTTGATGGCTAACTATATTAATAGGCAAGGTACGAACATTACTGCCCAACCAACAATATTCCCACCAATCTCTGAGTTTGGATCGCTCATATGTCACTGCACTTCTAACCGGTCCCTCGCCACTAACCACGTTTTCATTTTCCCAGCGAGGATCACCGAGGAACACCAGAGAAGCCCGGACGTGTCGTCACGCTGCTGGAGCGCTCCTTCTGGCAGACACTGACTGATCACCACGAGGATGCTCCCGATCGCGTCTGGGGCGTTGCGTACCGCATCAAGGCCGACAAGGTGGAAGAGGTCAAGGACTATCTAGACATTCGAGAGATCAACGGGTACACCATCCACTACACGCCCTTCCACCCAGCAGACGGATCCGGCCCGATCAGGACCTTGGTCTACATCGGCACCCCCGACAACCCCCAGTTCGTGGGACCTCAGGACCCGCAGGCACTCGCCGAGCATATCCACCGCTCCGAGGGTCCCAGCGGACTGAATAGGGACTATCTGCTGTCCCTGAACGATGCACTGAACCAGCTGGGACCGGAGAGCAGGGATGAGCATGTCGCCGACCTGTCGAGACGTGTTCGTGCCATGCAGGCGGACTCTGCGGCTCAGGCTGACCAACCGTCCCAGCATCATGACTTTCGCAAAGTCCACAGCACTGAGGAACAAGAAGAGACTGAGAAGTCTACCTAGCAGAGCTGGTTTCTTCAGGGTCAACTCCTTGCGTCGATACAGGAACCGACACGGTCCCGGGTCTCTCGTCCCCGATGGCTTTGCCGGGCTAGACCTTGGCAACACTCGGTCCTGCGGCATCCCCTTGACACGTATAGAAGCACAAAAATCCGTTCGATTTAGCTTACGCTTGCAGATCTTGCAGCCGCGCTGGAGTCAACAGATGCCTCCAGCCAGTCGTGGGAGACGGACGTGGAACTTTTAGACCAACATAGAGTCGCATAGCTAACCCATCCCCTCCGGTATAAAATATAGGAGTCATCTCAAATGAAGTCTTTCGTGTTCATGATATAGTTTTGTATAAGCCATACGGGCTGTCCACCGTGCCCTTCATGGTTGGAGGGCATAAGGGGTTTGGGTATCGGTCGCGCACTAACACAGCAAAGGATCGCAAACAACAACAGGACGGAATCCCCTGAATGACCCAATCCAGCAACAGTTGATGTAGTGCCCCACATGGTCCCGTCTGCGTTTTCTTTTGCCGACGCTAAGTTTCGCCCGCCTTTCACCCTGGCTGGCATTGGGCTGGGGGGGGGGCCGCCTTTCCAAGTTGGTTGTGATGGATATTATTCCAGAAACCTCTTCTCCGCTCCCTTCCCTCCCTCATAACCCAATTGCTTAACTCAGTATGGCCCGCCCTGGGGGTTTTGCGGGGGCATCTGTTGTTGAGGTGGTACTTGACCAGAGGGGTCGGGGTAATATCCGGGGTGGCCAGCAGCGGCTTGCCAAGCTATGCAACGGCTTTCATGTCAATGTCGCCTCCCTCTGTATCGTACATAAGCGAAAAACGATGAACCCCTCCAATATCTTTGTCGATCTCTACTTACTCTGTGCTGGTGGAGCCCCATACCCTGACATCTGCGGCGGGTAACCTCCGCGGCCGTAAGGTTGGGGGTACATCTGCGGAGCGCCATATTGTGGGAGGTGCATCCCATACGGCATCGGCGGCATCTGCGGGGACGCATAGCCGCCTCGGCCGCCGTAGCCACCTCGGAAACCACCACCACCACCACCCCTCGGGCCAGTGTCGGAGGCCTTGTCGACACGTATCGTCCGTCCGTCGAACCTACAACGAGTTCGTGGTCAGGAGAGACAATGAAAATAGGAGCAGATGACAGAGAGAGGCGAAGCTATGTCCTTGGAGAAAGATCTGTCGTCTGGGACTTGAGCTTACTCAACGTTGTTCATTGCGGTGATGGCTTTTTGGGCATCATCTTCGTTGGTATATCGCACGAATCCAAATCCTCGACTGCGACCTGTATCTCGGTCTTTGACGACGACCTGAATACCCAAACACTTCATGTCAGCTGAAAAGCTGTCAAGGAGTCTGAGAGCTCCCTTTTCCGCGCCGGTCCCGAGGGTAAACTTACAGCCTCTTCTACGACGCCATACTCCTCAAACTTCTGTCGCAGAGTACTTTCTTCCGTGTGCCAGGCAAGGCCGCTTTCAACCAGACTGTTAGTATTACTCGGGTGAAAGATGGGAGTAGCCCGACTACAACAAGGCTTTTTAAGCAGCTGGAAAGCGGCCGTGATCTCACCCGATGAAAAGTTTCGACATGATTCGATAAAAGAAAAGATAAAAAAAAAAAAAGAAAAAAAAAAAGGGTGGTGTGGGCAGCGGGCGCTTTCGTCTCTTACCGAGACTTGACTTCTGCTCCTTCTGTTGTGCGCGCCATGGACTTGGCTGCTGGTCAGCCTTCTGGCATTGGTAGAGAGCTTTTTGACTTGTTATGGAGGACGAAAGAAGCTAGTTTGGATACATGACACACATGCGCTCTAGACAAGAATGAGAGCAGACATGAAGTCTAGTATGTTCTGACCCCTAGTAACGGGCGCGCATCCAGGAGACAAAACTGACCGGCTCTAGCGCGCGCACGCGATTTGTCTGGGTGAAGCCTGTTTCTCAAGGGAAGTATCACCTTCAACTGACGGTAGGTAGGTGTACTTAGTAGACGGGAGGACTCTTGCTTGCTGATGGATGCATATATTTCAGCAGGTTTCGAGTCAATGCTTGCAAACAAAAACGTCTCTGGACCAGTAACGACGGCGGGTAGAGGTGCTTAGGGTTGCGGAATGCAGATGGGCGCTACTGTGCGCGCGATATATTGGATCAAGAAAGGACAGGATGGATGAACCATTTGACAATGCAAGAAAAAGTGAGCTCAAGTGGACAGGTTGGGTAGCAGTGAGGGGAAGGGTTGGGTCACTCTAAAGTGGCAGAGCAAACAGTGGGTGGTGGTGGGGGGGATGTTGAAGCGGTGCCTGGGTGTCCTGGTAGGTATGGACTGCGGGTGTGGGCTCCTTTTTTTTTATCTTTTTTTTTTTATCTTTTTTAATACCTATGGGCAGTGCCTGTTGTAGGTTACTGGTTGTTTGTGTCAAACGTGTATAGTATATGCGCTAGGATGGTTAATAAATGGCAGGGTCAGGGATGTGTATCTTGGTATTTGCGGTGGACTTGAAAAGCAGGCGAGCTGTGTAGTAGTTGCGAGTTGATTTGTACCCAACACTGCCACATCGAGTAAAGAACATGGCACTGAATGTTGCACATTATCGGACGGAGCGCAAAGCTCACCAACGTGCTATCATCAAGTGACTAGCCAGGGGGGTGTGACCCGTCGATGGGGTCATAGGTGAACGTGCCCACATGGATGTTGTTTGCTCTCGTTCACCTTGATCCGGTCAGTTGTCGAGTACTTTTGCTTGTATGTACAGTACCAACAGTGTTTTTGACCTGAAGCTTGGCTAAGACGTATTTGAGTGCTGCCGGATTAATGAAAAAAGCATCCCGTCGCTGCAACGCTATATCACTTAGTTAGTACCATTGTAACCCCCAACAATGATTAGCACCGGATGCGTCGGCCATGAGGACTTGGGGGCATAGAGCTCCAAATTGGCGTGTATCAGTAGACCTTAGAAATATGCATCTCCAATCAATATCGAGGACTGAGGATGTTTGCTGCAGGGTTTGAGGAAGGGAAGCATGACTGTGGCGAGCAAGGGGGGTCACCCCCCAAACAAGAATCAAACAGACGAGTTGAATGACAGGGGGCGCCTATTGGTGGCCTGCCTCCGCAACGGAGCCAAGTGCAAGGTAGGGAATCATCCGCAACAGTCCAAACCCATCGGTCGGTGACTGACAGACAGCTTTTGGTGGTAGCAGCTATAGGCTAATCTTGGTTTGGTACTCGATGCTGGGGGGCAGGCAACTCGGAGGGGTTCCTGTAGACCGGGTAGGTATGTACAATAGCAACTAATAATAATACCTTACCAAGGTACTGAGTGAGGTAGGTACCTTATCTTACTGCACCTTGTACATATGGTCTGGCGAGCAGTGGGCAGATCGACCATTTGAAATACATGGATGTGTATGTTTCGACTGTGTGGTTAAACTGGTGGTGTGTACTTTTGTGTTCGATCGATTTGGCGTCAGTCGGTAACGTTAAGGGAATTACTATCTTTTCATCATGTGTAGCAGCCTGCCCCCTTGCATATGTGGTCTACATGCATTGATGTCTGATGTTTGAATGGTTTGCTTCAGGGATCACTGCCTTCATGAGCAAGATCGGGTAAACAATTGGTCAGTGTGCAGCAGAAGGGCGCATGATGTTCACAATGTCACGACATAATGTTGATTTTTTTTTTTTTTTCCCCTTCTGCAGCTATAACAATTGGGATTGGTTTGCTTACCATGTACTGACATGACATTGGATGCGTTCGCTGTCGCCCTTCCATTCCTTCGCCCTCAATTTTTTTGCTGGGCTGCTGCAAGGGCACGAATCGCGGCTGGTATGCTCCGCCAGACCAACATGAATGAATGGTGAATGGGACGGGTGGTGATTGACTAAAATACAACCCCAGATTCGAGGCTTCCAACGGAGTTGTCTCCAACCAATCAATATGGTTGGGGTATAGCCCAGCCCTTCCTTCTATGCCGAGTGCATGATGGTCTGCGAGTAGTCGTCGGCTGAAAGAAGGGGAGTCTGGCGGCGATCTCTCCACCCTTTGCCGAGAGTAATGCCGTACAGTACCTATAGTACGGTACAGACCAGTGCTAAAAATGGCAATGCTTTTTTTTTTTTTTTTTTTTTTTTTTTTTTGTCTTTTTGTTCGAGTGAGCAGCATGCTGCTTTGCCAATTGCTGATTTATTCCGACGTGCTGATTGATGTCACATACCAGGTGCACATATATTGTAAAGTAGTGTTTGCAATGAAATAGAAGTATCTTGTTTTTTTTTTTTTTTTTTTCTCAGACTCACTCAAAACAACGACCAGAAAGGAGAAAGTAAAAAAAGAAAGAAAGAAAAAGTGCACACTGTAATACCACCCCACCGGAAGCCACCCCAAGTGAGTGCGCAACAAACCGTTAGAGTTGTGGGTCGCATGCACGCACTTCTTCCTAGCACCACTCTGTCAGGGCAAGCCAGGGTAGCTTGGGTAGCTTTTTTGCTACCATATGTACCTGGGCACTATGCCTGCTTACCATGCATTTGTTCCTACTATACTCCGTTGTTTCGTACCTCGAACCACTCTACTGCTAGTACTACCAGCAAAACCATCGAGTGAAACCTGGAGCGCAGGGAAAGCTATTCTGGCTCTAGCTTCTGCTGCGGCTGCAGGAATATTGAGTCATCCAGTAAAGAGAGTCCAGGTACTATATGTGAGATTCCGAGCAAAAACGCGAACTCATCCACTCCACCATGACTAATTTTCATGACAATTGACGGAAGAAAGCGGCCGCCGAAGCACAACTTGGTTCCCAAATAGTTCTTGCAGGGTCCAGTAATATCCAAAAGTTCATTTCAGGGCTGCAAAACCTACTACTACCGGGAATAGGTTTTGTTCTTGATTCAAATACGGCACCAAGGGTGGTATTTGTTGTCAAAATCAGGGAAGCTTGGGATGAGATAGGTGCCTTATCCAAGGTAGCTACCGTAGCTGTCTGCCGCGTACCAGCTTGAAGGAGTAATGGGTAGCAAATTCAGGCAACATACTTCATAAATATGCACACGATATCCGTGGTATCTTGTGGGCGCATGACCCGCATGTACCCACCGGGCTCCTGATAAAATCCATCTTGTTTATCGCACCCACCAGACCTTACTGTAAACCACAGAGCCATCATAGACGACATCCTTTCTACTACATTCAGCATTGAGAATTCCCACACGCGATGCACTTGCAACCAAGCCCTTTGGTTTTGTTGATATCTACCCAAGCTTATTTCCTATCAAAGACTTACTATGAGCTGATAGTATACTGAACCTTGGTCCCCGGTATGTTCTTATACTTTCAGTACTTTATTTACGTGGTATTTATTTTTATTGCCTGGTGTATGCTCCTCTCCTCAAGCTAGCCAAACAAATACCCCACCTCCACCCACTGACAAGGAATACGTACCACCTTCAAGCACAAACCGCCCAGCCCACAACTCCAGACATGGATTTAGCCGCATTGCAACCCAAGCACGCACCCCCACACACTCTCTTACCTCTGACCGATATTCTCTGACACCATGTTCCCCTGGCTCCTTACTCACCTTAGCTCTCGTATTTTCTTTTCTTTTTTTTTTTTTTTTTTTTCTCTTCTCCCGCCAGCCATCATGCTTCGTCCGATGTCTTTCTTTCATGGTCTCATTTCTCGAGCTTTCTCATACACGACTAGACTGCAGTCCATAGGGTGAAACAGGTGTGTTGCCTGAGGTTTTGTGCCGTGACGCTCTGATGGTATGCGAGGCCTGTATCACCTTGAAAATCTGATTGTTCGGCATGTTGGTGACTATGCTGATTGTCCTCAAAAATATGGCAGTATTTCAACCTATTTGTGTTGGAAAATATGCGTGGCTGCATGATTGTCTTGGGAACTACTCACTCTAAATATCAGTTGGTGAGACTGAAAGCTGGCGACTGTCCTACAATATACATGAACAAAAAGCTGGAATAACTTGTTCACTCAAGTACTGATCGTAGGTAAGGTACCTAGCCAATTTCAACATCCATTGCATACCTGACAAATATCGTGGTTTGCAGCACGATTTGAGAACAGCCGCGATTTGTCAGGGCAATTGAATGTTCCCCATTGATGTTGCTTTTTCACTGTGTACAGGTTGGCTCCGTCTTGGCTCGGTGTGCCGGCAGACCTCCGAGAGAGACCCACTGCAAGACCTGGCGAGAGCCCTTGCTGCATGCATACATCCAAAAACGGCAATACAAATTTCTCGGTAAGGTAAGGTACGATATAGGCAGGTTAAGCTATGAGAGGCAGGCATATATCAGGTAAATCCTGCCTCTGTTGTACGTTTACTAGCTCCCGAGTCCACGAATTTCTGAATTTACTATGGCACTGTCCTATTTGCAGCCACTTTGGTCACGGGCGCTGGGTTTCCTCCGTCAACACAGCATCATGGCGAACCAGCCGCGCACAATGGCAACCAGATTGCACCTCTAGACCAGATACCCGAGGGGTCGATCTGTTTGCCCCAACCACCTACCTAACCTGGGCATCGTTGCTCAAATTCCAACTGTCTTGCAAATACGTGCAAGCCCATCCTCGCTGGCTTTGCTTTCTTTATGTTTGATCACTTCAATTCTCAAATGGATCTGGAAATTACGTCTCCCTGCCTAGGTAACCAGACATGGCCACGGACGCCTGCAGTCCCCAGTCCAAGGTTGACAGATGGTTGAACCAGCTTATCCTTCGACATGTCTCTGGTCACAGTTCGCCACTCAAGGTATTGCGCAGAAGACATCAACGCAAGGGCCAAGGCCCCTACAGGGATAAGAGTCCGAATCAAGAACTGAACGTCTCAACGGCTCCGAAGAGGGTACATGATGATCGTGGCCAGTGTGGAGATTCAGTATGCCAAGACAAAATGATCGAGATTGAGAAATGGATCTCGAAAACGGTGACGAGCCCGGGTCAAACTCGACAGCGCCCTTCTAGTCATATATCTGGTAATTCCGCCTCGCAAAGCCCTCAAAAGCCCCCACAACGACGACATAGTAGGGACTATCACATCTCGACTGGGAATCTTGGTCACAAGCGCAAGAGGTCACCGTCCGAGGCTAGTTGTGGGAGCAGACCAAAGCAGCGCATCCAAAGATCATCCCAGTTCGAGAAGCGGCCTCGGCACAAGACTCGCGAAGATCGATACGATATGCACCACAGCAAACATCATCCACGAAAGGTTACCGAAGCCAGAGCCGATGGCAACATGGACAGGGATAGACAAAGGTCCAGGAAGGCCGCCTTATTAAAACCTTCGCGTGGTGTGGTGGCCAAGTTTACATCAGATGCTATCCTTAGCGAGCGTGTGACTGTAAGCTCGCCCAGGAAGAATCGAGGGTTAACATGCATGATAGCTGATTTGTACACCAGACACATCCAGGACCAGGACTGTTTGGCAAGTTCAATGCTATCAAGCGCCCCCGTAGGTTCAAATAGATCGCCACTCATTATTTGCTCCATCCTATGAAGTACTTGGATCATACTGATCTGACCGGTATCCAGTTGTTGACCTTGAATTCCATGACATGAATTTTCTGAAAGCTCCGTATGAGGAGCTGAGTGCCAAAAACGCATCTCGTGCTCGTGTACGCGAGAAGAATCGACAAGAAAGGTTAAACGAGGAGGTGTCAGCATTCTTCACAAAAGCAGCCCCTGTATCTAAAGGGCCACACCATTACCACCATAGGCCAACGACGTCGAATGAATATTGGACGATGCCGGACCGCCTTTCTGCCACAAGATCGGATTTATATCCATCTCAATCACGCCATGGAAGTGCAGGCAGAACACCAGTACGGAATGTGAATAAACATCCGAGAGGGAGTTCCGGTGACAGTTCCTCGCCTCTCAAACAGGAACTGCTGCAGAGGTTAGAGCAGATAGGGTGCCCTGATCAATGCAACGCAAACTCTTTACTCACAGGCAGCTCCTCCCTGGGCAAGATTACACGATCAATCATAGAGACAGGAGTCCTTGACGGCACTGTATTTCCACGACGGTCAAGCTTCGCACAGCCCTCAAATCACCAAAATCTTGATTGTGATGCATCTTTGCTTCAACCTGCAACAAACCCTGATCTTTCCACAATGACTATCAACATATGGAATCATCCACGACAGCTGAAGAAGAACCAAGACCTGAAAAATTTTCCAACCCAAGTTGTACCACCGCTGCCGGTGCCAACTGCACAAAAGGGCCCGAGCCCAATGAAGCAAGCACATGTCTTGCCTTCAGAAGAAGAGCTTTCGGTTGATACGCAAGGCTGTACAAATCTCCCCACTTGTTCCATAAAGTCACTGCCGTCAAGCATACCTGCCCGTCCCCAGCCGCCCAAGTCCCGACTTGTTCAGATACTCCAGAAAGCGGCCGATAACTTTGCCCTGTCCCAGCCACATGAAAACCCGGGCGGACAAGTGATCACTGAATTGCAAGCAGATCAAGGGTTACGTTCGCCAATCCTTCAGCCGTCGCTCTCAAATCTTCAACAGCATAGTATAGCGCCAAACGCCGTAATGACTCTCCTGCCGCCAAACCCAGATCTTCACGTTGGCTTTCCCCCGAGACACGTTGCTGACTCTCGGCTCCATCACAATACCGCAGGAGCTTCAACATCACCCCTACAGCCTCTGTCGACTAGCCGAAAGGATTTCTATGGTAATCACGCACCACGGTCTCCGTCGATGGTTCAGGAAGCTCCCCAGCTCACGGCCAACCATCGACAAAGCGGAAAGTCGGCTGATATGGCACAGTATATAGCCATGATTGAGAGCGAAATATTGGGAGTTGAACCAGATTCAAAGCCGAATGATACTGGTCATGATGGGCAGTGGGAACAAGACACCGAGACGTATGATGAGCCTATTGAACACTCGCAGGATGGCTACATTACTGGCCGATTTACGAGAAGCGGCCTCACCCTGCCTTTGGCAGTTGAAGAGGAAACTGGACTCTCAATGGTTGACTTTTGGACGAGAAATCCTTTCGTCAATTAATGTTGTTTTGGCTTCGCAATCCCTGTTGGACATGATATGGGAAGCAAATAAGGAGATATTGCATCAAGCATGGCGATGCCAAGAACCTGAATATATATATATATTCCCGAAGCTGCTCCTAGCCTTGTGGAATTTAATCCTATTTCTTGCGCAGACATTCTTTCCAATCCATCTCATCATATGTGGACTACATTACAGGTTACTGGTCTGCTGGATCTGCTGGCGAGAGCCCCATGTGCTTGGCCAGCGGCTAAAACATAAAGTGAACTCGCATATAAATACTCAGTGACTGTGAAGTTTAGTGAATTCAGATATGGGATCAACTATCACATCCGTCTTGTAGCGGCGTGGGCTGAATGCTATGCTATATTGAGACATTGAAGCTCGGAGAAAGGCAACCGACATTTGAAACTCAAAGATGGGTGAGGAGCACCTACAGGATAGCACGTTGTCCGCATGATCGTACCTTCCATTTATCAAATCTCAACTCCTCGAAAACAACCGCCCCGCGAGCCCTGTCGCAATAGACCCTGCCAAGTTGCCCGTTGAGAAAGCGCTGCCGGCCAGGTTGGATGCCTGGCTGAACTTGTCGCAACGGGAGAAGGCGAGCGAGTTGGTAATGGTGAGCACGAGTGCAATGGCTAAGTTCAAGTCAGCGTCGAAAGGATCTCCAAAAAAAAATAGCACCCAAGGCCCCTTTTTTGTGTTTTGGTTTTGTAACTCACCAACAAGCGGCAGCCATATGAACTTGAGTCGCACGAGCGCCAAGACGGCCAGGCCGATCCAGAGGAGCGGCTGAGCGTAGATGGCGAGCCAGAAGAAGCGGCTGTCGGTTGGGTTGACGGTCTTGGTGCCAGGCTCGCTGCTCTCAAAGACCCAGTGCGAGTCGCCGCTCTGGGGGTCGACCTCGTTCCACCAGCGCAGGCCGACGAGGCGGCGGCCGGCAATGTTTTTGAGGTAGTAGAAGTCGGCGGCGAGGAGGAGGATGGTGATGATGAAGATCATAACCATGTTATCTATAAAAATGAGGCCAAAAAGGTACACGAGCAGGCTTGCTGTGGGCCAAATGAGGTCAGTCTTTGTGGTCTAGTACGGAGTCCATGTTTGTGTATGTGTGTGTGTGTGTGTGTGTGTATGTCTGGCCTGGCCTGGAGACAACTTACCAACTCTAAAAGCGAGAAAGGTCAACAGCGTGATGGGGTGCGAGCTTAACCTCCAGCTCAAGGAGCCCGCGGCGGGCTGCTGTTGTGCTTCCATCATCTGGGACAGGTCTGGTATAGGTGCCGATCAAAGTGCTTGTGTCTTTTCAGGCAGCCAGTTGAACAACTGACGATGAAAACCTGCAAGGCCTCCTCCTCTTGAAACGGAGATTGTGCGATCTCAGTACACGCAGCCGAGATGGAGTAGCTTGCTGGCAGTGGTGGGAACGGGTGGAAGCTGTTTCGGAAGCTGGGTATAGAGGATTTGTGTCTTTTCGTCGTCGATCAATTGCGCCGAGCTTGTTTGTCGTAGCTTCCGCAAAAGAACGCTGGCGTCAAGGGATATCGTGAGAGCTGCCGCGCGTTTGGTGGGCAGGCAATTGTGTCCAAGTAATCAATGTGTAACGGCAGTCCTTTGGAGGTTTGTTGGGTTAGAAACTGTTAGTTACTTGCGCTGGCTCCTGACGCGTGGTCAATATGGCGATGTGGCTGACGCATGCTCAAGGGTTAGGGTTGGCTGATCGGTTGGTTGACGGCGAGTCTGCGACTCGGCTATGGCCTGCATGCAGTACTTTCCTGGAGGGAACTACTGCATATTAATTAATGTCTAGCATGCTGTAAACTTTAGCCAAAAACAAACCTCAGCTTGGGAAAAGAAAAAGTCATCAATCGTCGACATTTTGTCACATTTCCCCGGTGTCAGCGACGCCTGTAGTCCTTATCACGATGGCTCCAACTTCACTTCTTCGCAGAGCGCTATTCTATGGTAAAGCCGCAACATTCTCTTCTCCTCATTCCGCATGGTCTATGCCGAGCGTCTGATAAACAGCTTGACTAAGAAAATGTCGCCGGGTTGCTTTCTCGCACAAAGTCCCGGCATCATCCCCAAAACACATCGCAAAGTCCTTGACTCTAAAATCAGACAATGTGACCTACGACCTCGAGGACTCTGTGTCTCTTGCCAGCAAGGATGCCGCACTTGAGAGCCTGCTCCGTCACCTGAAGTCACTAGACGGGCGGCCGCAGTCCATCCGTGAGGTTGCGGCGCGCATCAACCCTATCCACACTGCTCAGGGCAGCAGGGAACTCACCGCGCTGGCTGCGCTCCCACAGGTGGACGCCATCCTCCTCCCCAAGGTCGACTCTAGCTGCGACGTAGTGGAAGCCGCGCAGATGGTCGACATGGCAGATGTGAAGCGGAGAGACGCGTTTGAAGTGCTGCGGCAAAGGCAGACCGGTCGGGGCGGCACCGTCAACAGCCGCCCTGCCAGTGGCAACTACCGGCGCATCTCGCTAATCGCCCTCGTTGAGTCTGCCCGGGCCATCGAAGACCTCCGCGAGATCTGCACCGCGCTCCATGGTAGAAAGTCTGACTCGGGCGAGCTGCTGGCTCAGCTTTCCGGGCTCGTGTTTGGCGCTGAGGACTTTGCGCGGGACTTGAGCATCACGCGGACGCCGTCCCTGGCCGAGTTCCAGTACGCTCGCAGCAGGATGGTGACGGCGGCCCGGGCTTACGACGTCCCGAGCATCATCGACCTTGTCTGCACCGCCTACAAGGAGCCTGCCCGGCTCGAGGAGGAGTGCCGGAACGGCAGGGGTATGGGTTTCAGCGGGAAGCAGGTCATACACCCGGGGCAGCTCGAGACGGTGCATAGCTTGTTCGGTGTGGCGGATGCGGAGGCCGAGTGGGCTGTCCGGATATTTGTTGCCAACGCCAAGGCCGAAGCCCAAGGACGCGGGGCCTGGGCAATGGACAACCAGATGATTGATGCTCCGGTCATCGGGCGGGCCCGGGGCCTTGTTGAGAGGGCAAGGCTTTGCGGGATAGATGTCGATGCCCTAATGGAAAAGTGGAAAGATCAGAAGCCCGAATAGCTAATCAGCACGTGTTAGCTACGCACTCCTGGCTTACAGGGTTTTAAATACTTTCATCAGCGGAAAGCCACATGTACGGTACAGGTGAAACAATGTAGACTAAATCGATATACGGAGGCTCAATTTGATAAGCCCCCCCAGGTGGCGGCCTTCTGGGGGATCGGGACCGGGCCCCACATATAGGTACCAAGTCAAATATACAACATAAACAATAAATCCCCTAGCCCAAAACAAAGAAAATCAGATTTCTACACGAAAGGAAGGCCGGATACGATCCACGACGCAAAGCACAACTTTTCTTTTTGGTGGTGTGCAAGGAAAATTAAATGGATCCACAAGGGGACACTTCAGCTAGACTCCAGAAAGACCAAACCCCATGTTAACATGCCGCTAAAACAATCAAACCCACACTACTTGGTCGTTACACCCCGCGCCCTCTCGATCGCCTGATCCAGCTGCCTCTCCTCGTCCTCCAGCCGGGCGATCTCAGCCGCTGTCATGCCATCCTCGACCAGATGAGCGTAGGTACCAGACATGGCGGTGTCTGACCGTCCCACGACCGGCACACGCTCACCTTCCATCGCCATGGCGGCGCCCGCAGGCCCGGGAGCAGTTGATATTGGCTGTACCACGGGCGGCGTCGACGAGGCAGTGCCGATGGCGGACGCGGACCCGACGGCGGTGTCTGCCATCGAGACGTTGGACGGGCGGTCGCTGTATGGGGCGTAATCAGCTCCTGCTGATTGTTCGTCTTGGTGATGAGCAGCCATGAGACCCGCAGTCCCGGTTGCGACCGAGGCCTCGGCGGCTGCCCCGGCGAGCGCCCCGTCCCGGTGGAAATGAGGACGGCCGTCGTCGGAATAGGGCGAGTGAGCCCCGCTCTCGGACACGGCGGCGTTGGCTGCTTCCTTTTCGGCAACGATATCGCCGGACCGCCCGCCTCCGTTGTATCCAAGCACGTGGGTGGCCTCGGCATTCCTGCGCCGCCGGCGGAGGATGCAAAAGGCAAGTGCCCCTGCTATCAGGAGGAATCCCAGGCCAGCGCCTACAGCAATGCCTGCGATTTCTGCAGTGGATAGTTTCCTGCTTGATGGTGACGAGGAAGCCGTAGGCGCTAGGCTTCCGCTGTCGGGCCGGACCGTCTGCGAGGGCATCGGATTCCCTGTAGTCTCGGTTGCTTCGTCCCCCGTTGATCCACCGGGGCTAAGAGTATCATCGGTCTCCCGGAGCATTGGTTCCGTCACGGCCACGAGCCTTGCGAAATTCACATCGCTCTTGTCCATGCGAGTCAAGGCAAAGCGCTTCGTGGTCGCGATAGGCAGGGTGCTGTCTGCAGGAGACTCTGCTTGTCGAGAGCCGATGCCCGAGTCCAAGGACAGAACAGGACTATATGTGAGCTTAAAATGTAATATCACCGGCTTGGGGTAGTCGATCTTCATGCCATCCTGATTGAGACCCAGCGAGACGCTCTCGGTAGGCCTATTCAGCAGTTTGTCCACTGCCTCCAACTGAAGACTTATCGTGACGATGGCTCCTGCTGGCACCTGCGTGCTCGGTCGAATCGGCTCCGTTCCCACTGAGATGCGTGTCAACTTGGTTACGAGATCGTTTCAGCAGCGACAAGTAAAGGCAGATAACAAACATACTTTTAACGTCCATTTTGATATCCTTGAAGCTATTCCTGCCATCACCGGTATATATGCTGACCTGGTCGCTCTGGCGCAACAAGCTGATCTCGCTGATCCGAAACGTCGCATTGGCAGAAAATGGGACCTGGAGACTAGGTTCGGGTTGAGCCTTCAAGTCGTTATATGTGAACAGGTTTGTTGTCCCATTTTGGGTTTGGGTCTTGGGGAGGCCGGTGTCAAAGTCGAATCTGACGCCCCTGGCCACGACGAGCCCGACATACTGTAGCGCGGCGGCCCCGAGGAGCAGCACGCTCGACGAGTACAATCGCATGGCGCTTCTTGTCGTATCCCTCGTCGTTGCGGCTCCAATTTGTACCTAGGCGACCGCAACGGATATAGATATGTAAGTATATCCTATCTGCTGGGAGGTGAACCTAGACTAGATCCTAGTATTCTAGTGCTAAGTTCTGGTGTATAACTTTGGTTGCCCGGTCTGGTCTCGATCTCGGCCAGAATAGTAAATGAGAAAGAAAAAGAAAAGCGTTTGACTGGCTTTTCCGCGGCCACACAAAGAGAGAGAGAGAGGAAGAGAGAGAGAGAGAGAGAGACAAGGGGTAAAATGCGAAGCATGTAAGACGAATTGTTAGTGCAACAGAAAGGGCAGTGCTGCCTGAGTGGGTGAGACGGGCTGGTGGCTGTTCATCAACGCGTGCCCATCAGTTTTCCTCCCGCCCACCACCCACCACATATGATCATCCTGGTGGCCCTTTTGAGCATTGCGGCCGGGTACATGCCCGCGATCGACCCAAAAGAAAGAACCAAAGAACCCCCCGATTTGAGCCCCCAGGGGTCCTTTCTTTCAACAAACCCACAACCCGAAAGCGGCAGCGCTAAGGTAAGGCAGCAGTCATTCATTTCTCTTGGCCTTATTCGTTTGAATATGGGACCCGCGAGTGGTTATTGTAGGGTAACATGCCGCCTGGCCCAATTTTTTCTTTTTCTTTTTTTTTTTTTCGTTTTTTTCTTTCTTTTTCTTTTTGGGAACCCATGCCTTTTTTGGGGGCGAACAAATCTCACGGGGCTGTACTGTAAGGTAAATGGGATTCTCAAGGGGTTATTTTATCCCGAGAGAAGCACAGTGAGAAAGAAACAAAAGCGGCGACAGTGAGACATGATTTATTTTAAGACACGGTCAGCAAAAGATGGGTGCCTTGAGAGACATGCAACCAATCACTGATGCCCCCTCCCAAGAGAAGGAAGGATGCGCATTCAGGTTCCAGGTACCGCCCCACAGGCCCAGGTCCGCTGCGTAGTAGTAGGCAAAATGGAAGCTTGCAAGGCTGGCGATGACTGAGCACCATCTTTGGTGATCACATCATTGATTCCATTTTGGCTATTGCTCCGGGATATCGCCTCGGGCTTTTTTTGGTCTCTGGCGGGGGATGGGCTGAAGCGGTAGACGAGTTTTATGTCCCTATAATTGAAGTCCGAAAGGTGAAATTGAGTGCATCAATCTGTTGCATTTGGCAGAGTGGTGGCAAACCAAGTTATTGTTGTTGACCCTTTCCGGGCAGGATAATCACATCAGTGTCCAGGTATAGAGTGTATGTAGATGTGACCAACTTCAATCCCCCCCCCCCTCATCCTTTCCTGTGCCCAGCGGCGGCTCAGCTGCAAACCCAAATTGGAGGATAGTCGCTAAACGGCCAGTGTGGGCTGTGCAGTGTTTAGCGCCTTTCCGCTTTCGCGTTAGGGCCCGGTTGTGTGACCGAAACCTCAGCCAGTGACAAAGGAACCCGGCTGCGGGGGGTCCAATATGAGGGATGCTTACACCTACAGTACACAAAAGAACGAGAACAAAACACCTGCACTGCAACCCTTCCCCATTGTGGCTGATGCGGCACTCAGAAGACAGGAGACAGGGAAAAGATCACCGCATCTTAAAATCTCCCACAGGCTGATTATCAAAGAGACTGAGGAAGGAAAAAAAAAAAAAAAAAAAAAAGGCGGCAGCAAAATGGAGACTTTGGACAGGCTGTGAGTAAGCAGCAATATAACGACCTGCAGGTGGTTTTATTGGGCCGGACAGGGGGTGTTCTTGGGCGATTCTTTCCGCTCGTTTCAAGTTCGCTTTCGATCGGCGCAACCAACACCAACCTTTCATACACAGAAACAGAAAAATGCGCTTGCTTTGCTCTGCTTATTACAACATAAGATTCCTCCCTTTTTCCATTGCCACCCCGACCCGGCTTTTGTTTACTTGTCTTTTACTCGTCAGCTGGAAGAGCACCTGACATACTTGGCACATTTCTTTCGGGCTAGGTCCTTCGGGACAAGCAACTGGAATTGGTATACACTAGAAACAATGACAGCTGTGGGGTGCCAATCGCCGATCAAATATCCTTCCTATGGTAACGACAGAAGAAAGGCTGCTAAGTGTCGGAGGATCGTCAAGCAAAGAAACAAAAAAGACTCTTGCTCACTTCCAAGTTCTCAATAACCGGGTATCTATGTTCTTATACCAATAAAGTCACAAATAACAAATAACAAAACCTAAACATGCCGGGTAAACTTGATCCTTGCGGGCACAGATCAGAGGTACCTTACACCCACTCTCGTCAACTTTTGAGGTCGTGAACAACTTTCCCTCCCCTTTCTCTTATCTAAAGACATGCATCGCTCATCGTCCTTTGTGCTACCACCTCGAAGCAACCATGCCAGTCTAGACTACACGCTATTATCCCAAAAAAAAAGGGGGGAAACAAGAGCAAATTCAAACCACAAAAAAAAAAAAAAAGAAAAAAAAAAAAAAACATTGGCTTTGACGAGTGGTCAGTAAACATTTATTTTTGTGTACTGGCGTATCCATCACCGTCTGCCGCAACCAATTATGCAAAAGTCATGGATATCTCCTTCTCCTTCCCGAATTCTGGGTCGTCGTCATCATCATAGTTGGCCCATGGGTTCGACGGCGGCACCGCAGGAGTTGACTGTGACGTTGCTATGATCGGTCGCCCTGCGCCCGCCGGCGCCGCTGTGCTTGTCGTGATTGAGGGGCTGGCCGTTGAATAACCTGCACTGGGCGCGTCTTTCTTCAGCGTCCACGCCTCTGTCGTAACACCGGCGCTCGAAGTCGGGTACAAAGGAGGCGGCGCAGCCTCGTGCCGGTGGGGCGTGTCATCAAAGGACGTGTCGAAAGTCATCTGAATACCGCCATCCATGTCGTCACCGCCGCCAAAGCCACCGTAATCAAACGTTTTGTGACTAGGGCTTGCTCCACGGTAGCCATTACCAGTCGCCGGATATTGCTGCCCAGGTGCCTTGAGTGAAGAAGGCGATCGCTCTTCGGATAACCTGTACTCGTAGGATGTCCGATAAGTTGGTGTCGCCCCGGCGCTGTGAGCCGACCTCAGGTTATCCCGAGGTGACTTTGGAAAAGATGACGCTGTTGACATGGCTGACGTCGGAGCAAAGCCGGGGCTCGGGATCAAGTTTGCCGTGCTTAGTTTCATGGGCGGCAGCGTGGATGGCAGCTCTCGTACTTGCAAAATCTCTTCGGCCGCTTCACCGCCGCGCGAGGCCTCCTTGGCCAGCTCAGCGCGGATGGCATCCACATCGAAGAGGACACCATGATTGTTGCCCTCTTTGTCTTCGGTCTTGCCAGACGGCGCTGCCGCACCTCCATTGGCGTTCTTGTCGCCTTGATCTTCGTAGATCTCCCAGTCTTTCCTCTTGGGAGCCTTCCTTTTGCGACCAAAAGATAGCCACCCGCCCTTGTTGGCCTTGTTTTCCTTTTCCATCTCCTTCCTGGCTTCCTCAATCTCGTTGATGAGCTCACGTTGGCGTGCGGCATGGTTTTCCGGATCAGGGTCCTCGATTTCGGTAAACTCATCGCTCTCGACAATCCAACCGCACTCGCGCAGGAGCCGTGGCATCTTTGCACGGTAGTCCATGTGTCCCTGGACAAACTCGGACACGTCCATGTTCTCGACTCCAGGTATGCCCTCGACCGGGGCCAAGCCAGCTACCCGTCGGATGCCACCGCTGGTCAGGCGGAAAAGGTAGCCCAATATCCAGTCACTTTTGCTGAACCCGGTGACAAAGCGGCCAGACACCACCGTTCGGATGCGGAGCCACTCGTCCTGTTTGACGACAACTGGGGCGCCGAACAAATAGACGTTTTGTACTAGGCCAAGAGCTCCCTTGCGTGCCAGCTCAAGCAGGCAGGAAAAAATGACACGGGCACCCAACGAGTACCCAACCAGTGTGACAGGTCGGGTACCGAGGTTGCGATCGATCAGTGAGTCAGCAAGGATCAAGCCGGCAGCCCAGGCTCGGTCTTGAGAGACGGCCCAAGGGTTGTCGATCAGATAGGATAATTTAGTGAGAACGACCGGTAGAGTGAGAGCGGCCATCAAAGATGTCAAGAAGGTACTGGCCAAAACCTGCTGCAATCCTTGTGTAAGGGCCTGTATACTTGAATGTCAGCATCGTTCCCCCACAGCGCTGCCACGCCAACCTTGGGGTCAATAGAACCAAAAGAGAAAAAAAAAAAGAAAAACTTACCTCGGTGGCCAAAATGTTGATGGTGTCTCCCATACTCCGTAGCATCTCGGGCTCCCACAAAATCGAGTAGATATCACCCATGGTAGGGTCGACTGTACTGAAGGGCAATCGGACATCATCCACTTTGCCTGTCATCCAACCCGACACTGTGATGATCAAGTTTACTCTCTTGTTGTTGTGAAGTGGTCGATACTCAAAAGTGCGGACGGATCCGGTACGGCGGTTGGCTGCTCGCACACCAATGATACTGCCAGATGCGGCAGCGCTGGACGCAATGATGGCCGTACCGCTGGCGCCGGCCAGGAACGTAGTCGACGACGCTCCCACTCCTATCGCAGCGAAACCAGCCACCAGGCCGCTGCCGATCAGGGGCGCCAACAAACCGGCCGAGAGACCGATGACGAGACCGCCGCCGACCGTCGCCAGTCCCATCATGACGTACCTCCTCTTGAGCGCCATCTTGCGCCGCGAGTCCATGTGCTCTTCCTCATTCCAGTTCTCTTTCTCTGCCTGCTGCTGCATCTCGAGAGCATCTGTGACCTTCTTCTCGAACCTGCAAATCTCCAGCCACGTGATTTCCAGGCTTTTGCCTACCCTTTCCAACAGACACCTCGACCTCGAATCGTAGACCGAATCAGCTATCAGGACGAGGAACAAGTCACAGAGAACGGTCCACCGCAGGTCAATGTCTATCTGCGCAGACTTGGTCATCTGGTTTGGCGTCTGAACGTTGTCCATCTCGTCCATTGCGTGAGCCTGGTATGGCGGTGGAGGAGCAGCACATTCTTCATCATCCTCCGAGTCACTATTGTCGTGCTTTTTGTACCCGTCGGATGTAGCAGTCAAATTTGTCGTGGTGGCTGGGGATTTTGGCAATGGTGTCGAACCAGAGCTGGACGCGTCTCCCTTTTCAGCCTCCCCTTCTTGCGCATCTTCTGCCATGGGGTTCTTGACTCTGGCATTTGCCATAAGCGCAGGCGTCAGATCCTCGGTGCGCACACCATGGTCTGTCAGCTGTTCTATCATGACCTGCTCCTCGGCGCTGACTTCCATGTGGGCGTAAAGCCGGATCATCATCTTTTGCGCCCACATTTTTGTGGCCTCGGACGCAAACCGTATCTCCTTCTTTGACTTTTTGGTTTGTTCCATTTGTTCAAATTCTTTGACCATGCCAAAGATTTCCAGACGGGTGATACCGACATAGGCTATACGCTGACCTTCGGTAAGCAGGTCTTTGGTGGCTTGCATCTGCGACACCGCATCGCGCGCCTCCTCTTCCTCCGTCAGGCTCGTCCCCTGCGCTTTGCTAAATAAATATTGCGTATTATCATCCATGCTCGTGACCGAGTCGGCATCATCGTCCACTAGCACCCTGGTGTACCCCTTGCCTGCACCACCGAGCCCGCCGTAACCATACTTTTGGTCGTCGTCTTCTTCCTTGAACTCCTTGGCGACCAGCCTGTCGTCGTCATCATACATGTCGTAAGCTGCAAAGGACGGCATGGTCTGCCACCCGCCGTCATTGTCTTCCTCCTCCTCCTCCTTCTTGGCGGTGAGAGCCTGGTGTGAAAACTCAGACACCTGGGCAGACTCGGTGGCGTTGCTAGTGACGCTCGTGACGCTGGCAACACTCAGCTCCCGACTATGGCCCGCAGCCGGGGCCGTGGCAGGTGGCGGCTTGTCTTTGGCATCTGTGAGCTTCACTTGCTCCCTTTGATCACTTTTTTTGGCCGCTGGCATTCGCGTCTTCTTCTCAGTCGCCTGGCCTGCTTTTTCTGAGGACAAAGGAGCAGTGTCTCGCGGCGTCGGTGTTTTCTCGGGAGGCTCCACGGCCTTTTCTTTCGATGCTGTCGTATCTGTGACAATATTCGGCGGTACGGGGGTCAGGGGCTCGTCCTCGACACCAACATCACCAGGACGCTCACGGGTGGGTGCTCTGGTGACGGGGTTGGACGGTGCATCTTTGAAACTCTGTTCGCTTCCGGACTCGACGTCGTTCTTGCTGGGATTTTGCGAGACGATGCTCGAGGATCTGGAGCCTGTCTGGCTCGCGGTCGACTGTCCTCTTCGCATGCTCAAGCTCCACTTCCTCTTGGAGGCGGTGGCGGAATCATTGTCGACGGCCTGCTCGCCTGCGCCGGGCGAGTCGGTCTCGGGTTGTGGTGGTGGTTGCGGAGGAGGCACAAACTTCCTTATCGGTAGTCCAAAATCGTCGTATTCCTGCACCTCGGTTTCGGCAGCCATGGTGGAGGCGGACGGCGCATGTTTGTGCTGCTGCTGTCTTGCTGAAGGAGGAGAGGATTGCGGGATGGAATCGTTGACTGTCGACGTTGCAGCGTGGTCGGAGTTGGAGTGGTGCCCCTTGCCTGGGGCGACCCACGTCAGGGAGGGACCCGGTTTAGTGGGTCGCCGTGGTGTCGAATTGTCAATTTCAGTGCCAAGTCGGGCCCCTGTATTCGATTTCCAGGCATTCTGGGGGGACGGTGGCTCATGTCGTGCCATTCTTAGATCGGGAACAATGCAACAGGATGGGATGGATGATTGGGGTTTTTTTTTTTTTTTTTTTTTTTNGTCAGCAGCCACCATCCGACTTGTGTTCGTAGATGATTTAGTTCTAATGAAGGATAGTACAAGGGTCTGTCTTATATTGTATAAGATGAAAAAATAAATAAAAGATATGACGTAGCGTTCTGTAGTAGGTTGACGATAATAGGAAAGAAAAGAAATCCAACTAATCTCGGGCTTCCGGCAAAATGGCACCGTTTCAGGCTTACTACTCGTTCAAGCAAAAGCCTTCATATCACATGCAAAAAAAAAAAAAGAAAAAAAAAAGTGTGTGGCGAAGGGGAGGGCGTATAGACGCATTCATGTCTCCTAGGGCCCCAGGGGATATTTCTCTGTTCATCATGGGGGCTGAATCAGAGCGAGAGAGAAAAGCCTCAGTTAATAAGTTTTGTTTTCCATGGGGGTTGAATCAGTTGCCGCTTGATGGAACGTAAACACCAGCCGTCCTGAACCATGGCCGGGCTTGTTTATGATTTTGCCCATTTTTCGGACGTTTAGGTGGGTTATCAATCATTAATGAACATGAGCTGCCATCGACACACCAACATGTCAATTGTCTGTCTTTTATTACTCCAACCCACTACCAACGTAGACTCATCCAATGCTCAATGGTCGCATGCCCAAGGTGAAGGGTATACGAGCTCTGAATAGCTGATGGTGTCTGGGCTTTTGTGTTCTGGGATTCGTACCTTGGAGGTATCTATGGAAAAAAGAGAGTTCATCTAGGTACGCCTTTTGTAACAGCCCATAGGCTGGTCTGCCGGGCCCGCATTTTGATCTTGGTTCCTGGTAGAAAATAAAAAAAAAAAAAAAAAAAAAAAAAAAAAAAAAAAAAAAAATCCAAGCATCAGCACAGACCCTAGTCCGTAATAGTCTCTCCCAAAACCTGAATGTCCTGGTCATCTTGAGAAAAAATTCCAGACGGGCTAGCGCTGTGTGTTTGGTGTGTTTGGTAATCTTGCAAGCTTAGTAGTTAGGTAATTCCATATTTGTAGCCTGTGTGATTGGTAGAGTAGCAAGGTTGGGTAGTTTTCTTGTTTTTCCATAAATGACATTGGCTGCCACAGCGAAACATCGTTAAATCATCCAATGTCTCTTTATACGTAAATCCCCAAGGCGCAAGCGCTGTTGTGGGAAGTCTATAGTAGTGCATGGGATGAAATGCAGGTAGCCTCGCGAGACAGATCCCTGCTGATTGATATACGCTTTGATCTGACGAAACCCGTTGAGCAAAACGTTCAGTCATCGTGTCCTCTGGACCGTGCCCCTCCGCCGGTTGAACTGTACGTAATAAGTCTGCCTGCCTATGGACGCCCACGCTTCTTCATAACAGGCTTCCTCACAGAACCCTTGGTGACAAACTTCTTCCCGGCCCCATCGCCACTTGGCTTGCCTTTCCCGTTCGCCTTGTCCGCATCCGCCTTTTTCTGTTCCTCATCCCTACGCTTGTCCTCGGCCATTTGTGCCTCAATTTCCATCTTGCGGTTGAATTCCGTCTCTACCACGCGCTTGTCCCGTGCCGAGTACCCTTTTTCCTTGACCGAGTAGAAGACACCACCTAGATCAGCAAGCCACATCGGGTCGACCGATGTCACGGTCGACATGTACTCCTTGGAGGTAAGGATGAGCTCGTGGTAGACGACGTAGTCGGGCAGGAACCCAAGACCGTAAAGCGCACTGGTCGGGTGAAGCTGGACTGTCACGCTAGTCCGCAAGTTGATGTACTCGCCGATACCCTTCACCTTCGCAGCCTGGTGGTAGTATCCAGAGCAGATGCACCTGCGTACCACGTCCCAGTCTGTCCCGCAGCTCACTATGTCCATCTTCTGCGTCTTCATGATGTCGAGGAGCTGATCTCGCACCTCCTTGGCTCTCCTGAGAGATTTGGAATGCAAGAAGTGGCGACTGCACCACGCGTCAGAGTATCCGTTTGCCTTCCACTGCGAGTATACGTGTAAGAACGTAAGATGATCCGACTCTGGCACAAAGAACTTTTCTCGCGCCGCGTCCGATTCTTCCTGTCGCTCCTTGGGTCGGTAAAAGACGTTGGGCACGGAAAGCATTGACACGATTGTGATCATTTCCTCGGTACAGCCGTACTCCTCCGCCATGATGATCAACTTTGCCAGTGGGGGGTCCATCGGAAAAAAGTTCATTTTGCGGCCGAGGTCTGTCATGTCTCCAAGGTTATCTAGAGCTCCGAGCGCCCAAAGGTCAAAAAGTGATGTTGTCATCGTGTCCTGAGGCGGCGGGTCCATGAAATCGAAGTCCAGCAAATCTTTCACACCAAGTGATTTGATGAGCAGGATGGTGTTGCTGAGATTTGTGCGCTGAATCTCGGGTATGGTTTGTATATAGAGCTCATCTTTGAATGCTTTCTCCGTATACAACCGAAAAGCCTTGCCCGGGCCCGTTCTGCCAGCACGTCCAGATCTTTGTGAGGCGTTCGCTTGGGAAATCGGGGTAATCTGAAGGGTATCCATGCCCATTTTGGGGTTGTAAACCTTGAGCTTCGAATAACCGGCGTCGACCACGTACATGATTCCGTCAACTGTCAAACTCGTTTCTGCAATATTCGTGGCAACGATGCATTTACGGACACCAGGCGGTGCTCTGTCAAAGATCTTGGCCTGTAGGTCAGCAGGCATCTGACTGTATATTGGCAGAATGCTGAGTTTTGGAGGGTCATTTAGCGCATCCAAACGCTCTCGAACCAGTTCGCACGTTGCCTCGATATCTTCCTGTCCTGTCATGAACACGAGAATATCACCAGTTCCCATGGAGACATGGATATTAAGAACTTGCTGGACAGCCTGGTCAACGTAGTCCTCCACCGGTGATCGAGAAAACATGACATCGACGGGGAATGTCCTTCCAGGGATGGTAAAGTCCGGCGCGCCACCGAAAAAATCAGAAAAGCGTTTTGCATTCATCGTCGCAGACGTTACGATGAGCTTCAAGTCCCGCCTCCTTTGCAGTATTTTCTTGAATAAGCCCATCAAAACGTCAGTGTTGAGCGCACGTTCGTGTGCCTCGTCCATGATGATACATGAGTATCGGTCCAAGTCTGGCTCGTTCAGAGACTCGCGCAGGAGAACACCATCGGTCATATACTTGATGACGGTCTCTTTGCTTGTGCAATCCTCAAAACGGATTGCATAACCGACCTTCCCGCCAAGTTTGACCTCCATTTCTTCGCTTACACGCTTGGCTACGCTCATTGCAGCAACTCGCCTTGGCTGGGTGCAGCCTATCATGCCGAGTTGACCGTAGCCGTCCTCATACAGAAACTGAGTGAGCTGTGTGGTTTTGCCAGAACCAGTCTCGCCGACCACGATAATCACCTGATTGTCTCGAATCACCCGCATCAAATCTTCTCGGACCGCAAAAGCGGGCAGGAATTCGCGCTGTTCCCTGAGTGATTTGGTTTGACTGAAATTGCTCGCCCCGTCGTTTTTCTTCATGTGCTCGCTGAACTTGTTGTCCGACTTTTCGGCCTTGACTTCGGCAGGAGCTTGGTCCTCGGGAACTGGAAGCGCACTGTCGCCGTCTTCCTCTCCCTTGATGCCCATCAAGTTTCCCAGTGCGGTACCAGCCATGTTCGTTGCATCCTGCGCCTGCTTCTGGCGTTCTCTCTGCTGTCTCCTTTCCTTTACCACCCTGCTACCCTTCCGACTGAAAACAGCCATGTCACTCTGATTATCCCTGACTGCGGGCACAGGCTCGAGTTGCTTGGTGAATACGGTGCGGCCGTCCAAAAACGGAGGCTTCAAATCATGCACAAGGAGATGTATGCGGGTGGCCTCTTCATCATCCTCAAAGTCGGCTCCCAGATCCCGCCTCTGAGCGACTCCCGACGTGAGCATACGATTGGTCTCCCAGGCATCGATGTCCCTCTGCTTTTGTTGTGCCCGGGCGCTCATCCGGTCGAAACGACCCGTCTTCTTCTCAATCTGTTCCTTTTCGGCCAGGCCGTCATCGGCATACGCTGAGAATGGATTGTGGTACTCGTCGCCAAATATATGTCCAGTCTCATCGCCAGCGTACCAGTCGCGGTCCAGCGCGGTCTCGTCCTCTTCGGGAGGTTCCGCTTGAGGTGAAGCGTCATCCCGGGCACGAGGCGTCGTCACGCCTGAGCCTGATCCATTGCCATCTCTCCTGTCGCGGCTGAAATGAAACCGACGCGGCAGTTCCTTGAAGTTTCTACCGCTTTCTCTGGTCGGCAGCGAGCTGTAGCGGTCGTCAGAGCGCAATGGGTTAAAGTCGAGGCGTCGTCTTTTGGGGTTACTGTCTCGATCGGACATCTCGAAGGGGGAAGAGATGGGCGCTGCTGATTGATTGCTACTGGCAATTGAGGATGACTGAAGCTTCTGCTTTTCCTCATTCACCTGGCTCCCTCCTACCTCAGAATTCCTTCCGCCTGGGGTTGTTTGGCTGGGGTCGCAAGGCAAGAAAGGAGGCCGACTGCTATTTATTGAGTTCCACAAATCATGGAGACTTTGTTGTGACTGAAAAGGCAAGCTTAGCTGGAGTACCAAGTAACCTTCCCATGTCCCTGTCTACTGATAAGATAAGACCCACAAAAAAGTTCATCAGTGAGGGGAAAAGTTCGACAGAGGAGTGGGAAATAAACAAATTTGATCTCGAGCAGGTTTGTAGCATCAGGAGTAAAGGCAGTATTACAAGCTGCCAACCAAAGTACATACAAGACAAAATGTCTACCATGATAACCACTACAACTTGGGTGCCGCGAGGCTTTGCGGCACCATTTCCCAAGAAGTATGACTTTAACGAGGAAGAATTTGAGCGCATCGCGCATCTGGCCAAGCTGCAACTGGACGATGCCAAGGACGACCTTGATGAGGCTCAGGCGCAGGATGAAGCCGGTGAAGAGGGAGATACAAAGACTGCTCGCGAGTCAAAGGACGAAAAATCTTTGAAGGAGTCCAAGGAATCCACAGAGTACGTATTTTCCATGGCGGCGCATTAATGCCCAAAACGGGACATGAATATCTAACTTGGCCTGCAGAATCGACATAAACGACGACGATCTCAAGGAATACGATCTGGAACACTACGACGATGATGATGAAGACCCGAATGGAGTAGCGGGACAGGGCATGGGTATTTTTGGAAACGTAAAGTCGCTGGCCTACTATGAGAACAACGAGGACGACCCTTACATCACTCTCAAAGATGGAAAGACGGGCGAGGACGACGATGACAGGGAAGATCTCCAAATCTTGGCGACCGACAACCTGCTACTAGCCGCAAAGGTGGAAGATGAGCTCGCCCATCTGGAAGTCTATGTCTACGAGGATGCCGCCGATAATCTCTATGTCCACCACGATATCATGCTCCCCGCGATACCACTGTGTGTGGAGTGGCTAGACATCGCCGTGGAGAAGAAGGATACTCCAAAGGATGCAGCAGCAAATTTTGTAGCCATCGGCACGATGGACCCTGATATCGAGATTTGGGATCTCGACACGATTGACTGCATGTACCCGAACGCGATTCTGGGTCAGGGAAGTAACGCAGATGAAGCATCAGGCAGGAAGAAGAAGAAGAAGAAGTCGAAGAAGGTCAACGACGAGTTTCACGTTGACGCCGTACTAGCACTTGCGGCCAACCGAAAACACAGAAACTTGCTCGCCTCTGCATCAGCCGACAAGACGGTCAAGCTCTGGGACCTGAACACAACCAAGTGTGCCAAGTCATACAAGTACCACACCGACAAGGTGTGCTCAGTGGCATGGCACCCGGTCGAATCAACGGTGCTTCTGAGCGGAAGCTACGACCGGACTATAGTGGCCGCCGACATGCGCGCCCCCGATGCCAAGGCACCCCGCTGGGGCGTCGAGAGCGATGTCGAGAATGTGAGGTGGGATCCTCATGACCCCAACTTCTTCTTCGTCTCGACAGAAAACGGAATAATTCACTACTACGATGTGCGGAATGCGCCCTCAGACCCGGCTGCCAGCAAGGCCACCTGGACTTTGCAGGCCCATGACGAGTCTATATCCTCGTTCGACATCAACCCTGTTATTCCCGGATTCATGGTCACCGGCTCAACAGACAAGACCGTCAAGCTTTGGAACATCCAGGAATCGGGTCCGTCGATGATTGTTTCGCGCAACCTTGACGTCGGCAAGGTGTTCTCGACAAGTTTTGCCCCTGATGCCGAAGTTGGCTTCCGCCTGTCGGTTGCAGGAAGCAAGGGAACCGTGACTGTGTGGGACACGAGCACCAACCCGGCCATTCGTCGTGCATTTGCCGGCAAAATAGCCGACAACAAGGGCGCCGAGGTGAAGGAGAGAGTAATTGGCGTCAACAACGCTGGAGACGACGAAGAGAGTGATTCAGAGGACGATGATGACGATGAGGACGACGACGAGGATGGCGATGGCTCAGACAGTGATGAGTCTATGAATGACGCATAGGTAACCAAGGTACCTAGCTAAGTAATGAGTTTGTCTGTTGCCATGATTGCCTGCCAATCTCTACAGAGTTCTTTTGCATTCTTTGATAGTGCATGTTACATGGAGTTTCCCCGCGTGCAATGTTGCATCTCGGTGCTAGTGTTTTCATTGCCGGCAATATGCCTTTTCTATTAAAAACCTAGCGTAAATTTAACCTCCAAATCTATTCCTATGTAAAGCCTCTTCGGAAAAACTCGATACGTGATATGCATCCGCCCTTGGGCGATGTGTGGACATCCTCGTCAGCCAAGAATCTAGGCCAGGCAGTGTACCGCGGTAGGTTTATAAATGCACCTTGGTTTATTTTAGATATCAGGCAAGGTCATTTTTATTTTTATGATATTTTTATTCTCTGTTCTTTTCAAGGCGCAGCCGTGTCTCAAAGGCGTTTCTTTTCTCCAGGGTCCAGATGTATCATAGAAGCAAAGATACAGCTTCAGCTCGCCGAGTCGCAAGAGATATGTACAAAAGGGATTCTTGCCCGACGAATAATGCCGAATGCGACCCCCAAATGACCACAAAAAATAATAATACAAATGACGACCGCAGGGTCAGGATCGGCATGTTGTCATCCTGTCCTCTCCGCCCCCAAAAAGATTCGGCGAGAACGGAAGCGAAGTAGTTTGCTTTCAATCAGATGACGGGCTCCCCGGGGAAACATTCAAACTTAGACTTGACGCAAGTGATCTCAAGACGTCGAACCGT
This sequence comes from Pyricularia pennisetigena, assembly GCF_004337985.1. NCBI lineage: Eukaryota > Fungi > Ascomycota > Sordariomycetes > Magnaporthales > Pyriculariaceae > Pyricularia > Pyricularia pennisetigena. Next base: position 1,615,480 of record NC_043741.1, read on the forward strand.
CGGTAAAATTACATGGTATCACAAAGCTGCCCAACAGGCTATTTATTTAAGAGTCAGAGTCGAGAACGAGGCTTTCTGTAATCAAAAGGCCTCGTCCGATCCTTAAACAGTCTCAACCCTTTCCAATGAGCAGATCTGCATTCCCGTGTGGACCGGCATTGACGTCTTTTGTCATAAGTTGCTCGCCGTCCGATCCCCCGAGATCGTCATGCGCTAGAGGCGGCACTTATGTAGACGGGCGATGCCCCCCCAAGCTGTTGCAGATCATTAGACTCGCAAGGCTGGGTTCAATGACGGCATGACCTGGATATGGGGTTCTTGTCTCTTTCTTTCTATTTCTGCGCCAACTCTAGAAAGGTCAGGAGACCAGTCGCCCTTCATTTCTTTAGTGAAAAGTAAATGTTGGATGGTCACTAATTACTGATTAATTAGACCAAAACCAAGTAATATTGAAGTCATGGAACTGTTCGTAGCTGAAACATCACACATGAGCCAGCACATTTAGTTGTAAAACAACCATCCAATCAAAATCAGCTGTCAGTCTGGTACTACCGTATGGTAGTTTCGAATCTGACGGGGCCTGCAGGGAAGCTGGCAAGGGACTGTGGGGGAGATAGGACCAGGGCTGAACCTACTGCACAAAAAAAGGGCACGCATTCATCCCAATCAAAGTCACGTTCGTGCATACAGGGCGCCTCAGATTACTTTTTTTATGATGGAGAAGTTTTCTGCTTCTTCAGGTACCTGATCGAAAGGAGAGAGGCAGAAGAAATATCCCCATTGTCTCGCCAGAAGGCATGTCTAACACGGAGTAAACGCCTCCCGGATCGCCTGGATTCTAGAGTGGCGAGTTCTCCATCATCGAACTAGCCAAGTGCCCCTGGCAATTCTTACTTTTTCCCCTTTCCCTTGGGTGTGTATGTGCGGATGCGTAGAAAGTGTGTGTGTGTGTGTGTGGATGCTATTTTCAGGTACAGCGAAAAGCCTGGGCCTTTTCCCCAATAAAAAAAAAAAAAAAAATCCGCCAGGGCGGCGGCGTGGTGGCGCGGCAAGTATCGTCTGTAAATCCCTGTGAGCTTGCAGAAGCGGCACCAGGCCAAGCCTCAAGCCACCTGTCAAGGTTCAACACACTTCTGTACCACTATGATACGGGAGAAGAAAAACAGGTAAGGAGTTGTTCGCGCGACGCTGATGTCCGATCCTGGTCTTGTAAATTAAAACGCGCTGATGGTTTCTTTTCTCTTTCTTATTTCGATTGAGATACTACCCATCGATTCAGTTCGAGACGGAGCTTATTGCTCGGCGTGTTTCTTCAACGGAGCTTCCCAGTGCTAGCACAACCGCACGCACACTTGCATGGTATCTGGATCTTGCTTGTGGCGCTGGCTTTCCTTGCTATTTTTTGCATGATCGCCTCACTTGCAGCAAGGCAGAGAAGAAAAAGGGGGGCCTGGCGGGCTTGTGGGCGGCGCAGACAGGCGGCTACAGCATCTGGATTCTGGTCGGGGCATGGACAAACTGGGCAACTGGGGCACACAAAGGCTTCTCGGGACTGGTTGGGGGTTTTTTTTTGTTTGCTTCCATTGGAGGGGTGGGGGCGGTCGACGGCGAGTTGACGGAAATGATGGTTACGTTTTGCGGTAGATGAGGGTTTTTTGCTCTGTCTTTCCCCTCCTGCCCTCACTCCTCCTTCTCCCTCTACGAGGACTTTAAAAAGCCGCGAGCTACTCAGCCAATCGGACCCGGAAGACCGATTAGCTTCGACCCAAAGGGCTCCATCACACATGGGTATATGCAGGGGTTAGTGGTGGCCCTTTCTTTTTTTTTTCCTGTGCTTCGACCCATGATCAACCAGAGTGGGTGAGTGGGTATTCTTAAAAGAGAAGGTTATCGGTACCCGTTAGCTATGCGAGACTTCGCATGAGCAGGTTGTACATGGGACCTTCTTGGCTCTCGCGTCCGTTTGCCTCCGTCGTAGGTCCCACGATGTTAGGGTGACATTCAAACTGGGCCTCCTTGTCTTTTTGATTGTTGCCCAGCAATCCACCCCGGTCCCGGCTGGTGGCATCAAGTGGACGAGCAAGACACAAGGGCAGGCTCATGATCACCTTTTGAAGGTGGTGTGCTCCCCTCTCGCCTTCCTATCCGAACCGTTGTCAACCTAACCATCTATCTCTCTTTGGGTTTTAGTTCCTTTGTCAACTGTTGTCGTCTTCCCGGCGTAGTCGGGCGATTCACGACAATCAAAACATCTTGGATTCTCTTCTTAACAACTCCTTTCTGTTTGAGATTTTTTTTTTCTCCCGATTTGTTTCTTTCAGTGTTTCCACACACCCCCATTAAATTAAGCTTGAAGCCTCCGTCTCCTTCAACAAGTAACTTTCGCCCAAATTGGAAATTGTCGCAATTCAGCACGGCAACCACTCTCATTCATTCCTAACGCAAAGAAAAAAAAAAAAGAATTTGGAAGCCAGGCCGTTTCCTAACCCCCTCAGAATTTCATTCAAGTACAAACAAAGAAACCCAGATGTGGGAAGAGTGAAGCACGCTTCTACAGACGAAACACAGGATCGAGAGCCACACTGTCTACGGGGAAAGAAGAAACGGCTTTGTCGCACAAAGGCCCTGGACTTAACTCCCACCCCAAGTTTCTCAGCTTCGCGATTGCTTTTCGGGTGACTCCTGCTTTGCCACGAACGTCATTCCTTTACAAAGACCAGATCGACCGGCGACCGTTTTCTCTTCTTGTCTTGGATTCAGTTTCATTCTACCCTGAGTGTATGGTATATCACCATCAAGGCCACTCACACACACAGCAGGTCAAATACCTAGACTCTGCTACACAGAAGAAGCAGGTCGCGATCGTTTTTAACTACATTCGCCAAAAGCCAACCTATCACCACGCTACTACTCCCGACGACGCACCACCAGTACCAGTTGACAGACACTCGGACAGTGCTGTGAGCCGAAACTGAGACCGCAACCTGGCACGCCCGAAGAGCTCGAGTATCATATGAGCTATCCGGCGGTGTGACACACAGACAGAGGTGAATCGTTGCGGCCGTCAACGCTTCCAGGTTGTGCACTTCACTTTGAGACGCACGCACGCACGAGCAGCGGGAGCCTGCACTAGGTAGACTTTGACTGCAGCTGCATGCGGCTTTGACTTTGACGCTCATTTCGCCCATCAACAAAATTAAAAAAACTCGCCCTAAGATCACAAGAACCAACAAATCAAAACAATCGACCAAGCCATCATCACCTTACACCCAAATAGACAAACAAAACCTGCAGTTTTCCACAACCACAAACGAGGAATATCACATCGGTCGATATCTGTTCTCACCCGACCAAAGCTTCAACATGTCTATCACAAGAGCTTTCACCACCCGCAGGGTGAAGCAAAGCCTCGACCTCCGCGATGCAGCAGAAGGCCTAGTCTCCCGTAGCAACACCACCAGCAAGTCGGGCAAGACACCAAAGCCGCTCAACTCGAACTCGATCAGGAACAAAATCTCAGGCCCCGTCGAGCTGGTGTCAACAACAAACATGCTATCCTACAACGCTCCGGACATCTACCCCAAGGCCACATCGCCGAGCTCTTCGACGACCAGATCCGATGACGATTCTGACAGCGCGCCAAGCATCGCTAGTACTCCGCCGACGAGCCCAGATTCTCCTCACCCTAAGAAGAGAACAGGAGAGCCGGAGGTCGAGCCGAACCACCTCTCTTGCTACTTCACGGCCCCAGGTCAAGCAATTGCCGGGCCCTCGTCGGGTGACGCCCCAGCGATTCCCAAAAGGGCGCCTTCTCACACCAAGAAGCTCTCTCAAGAGGTCCTGACGCGGCAAAGGTCAAATTCGCGCATGTCGGAGCAGTCATCGCGGTCCCTCTCTTCCAAGGCAAGCTTCAGCTTCTCGCGCTCTTCTTCAACATCGACAAATACCAGTGTGGCCTCTCATACGTCGGCCTCGTACGCCAAGGCACCACCACCAGTTTCTCTAGCCAATCAGATAACGCCTCTATCAACCCCTCCTATGGCACCTGTTTCGCACAGGCGAGAGCCATCAGTTGCCGCGCACCCGTTTGGTCACGAGCTGGCGCAAGTCTCGGAGCTTGCAGAGGAGTACAGCACCAGGGAGTCGCAGCTCGTGAGCCAACAAGAGGAGCGTGAGATTCTGCGCCAAGGTTACAAGAAGTTTAGTCCACAGGACTACCTGTCAGACGTACAGGATCTCTACACGGCATTCTTTGGCGAGGAGAAGCCATCGAGACCGATGTGGATCTAAGACATCCCACCCATATCCAGAGGACATAGCCGCAACTTCTGTATATATTTGGCATCCTTTTACCTTCTCTTTTAGGCCTTTGGGTTGATTACCCCTTTTGGCTTTTTTTTCTTTGTCGTTACTACGACCCTTTTTAACCTTCACTTCTTCTACAAGCTACTTTTTTTTGTACACTCGTTTTGCCAAATGGCGTTCTTTTCGGAGCGGATGGTCACGGATTACATCATGGATTGATTGTTTTTGGTACTTAAGGATATCACAGCGTTGGCCAGTGAAGAGTGCAATTGGCGGGCAGATGGTGGTTGTTTCCTTGGGTTCCTACTTTTCCCTTCGGAAAAAAAGGTTTCTTTTTTCTTTTTGTTTGATATTCCCCGTGCCACATGAAAACCGGCAGCACCTTGAGCAAGAACTTTTTTTAAAAAAAAAATAAAAAAAGTTCTTCCCGTGATTTGGTTATTTCCTGAATAGAGCAAGCAATTCGTGGGCGTTCGGTGAGGTACAGCTATGATCCTGGGCGGTCAGATCGCTTTGTGGAGCCCTTGAACTCAAAGCAAGCGTCGCGCGCATAATTTCGTCGGTATGGGGTAAAGATGCTAGGTTCAGGTAGGTAGGTAGGTAGGTGCATGTAAAGAATCAAGAATCAACAAGCACGATCGCCGCATGTCTATCTGGGCACGTGTGTATACCAGGTCTGGTACCGTTGGTATTGAGTCTTGTAAGTCCTTGTCGTAAGTATTGAGAAGGTTTTGAGAGAGGCCAGGCAAGCATGCCTTTGACTCGATGTGCCTATCTATGTATGCATGGGATCGTCGATGCCAAAAACAAAACCCCAGAACAATCTACCACAGACACAAGCCTTTCGCGGCTGTGTTTTACTGTGGGACTAGAAAAACAACAAAAAGCTGACTTGCCTGGATGGATTTAGCCCTGGGACGTGTTATCACACACGACTTTTGTTTTTTTTTTTTTTCGATGAAAATAAGGGGAAAAGATGGACCCCTCCATCGTGGAGCTCCCAACCCGGTCTGCCCGGCGCCCGGCGTTTCGCATCTCTATTCCCCGGGGTGAGGGGGGGTGGTTCCCGTTGCGGAAGGAAGAGACAAGCAAGTAGCAAATACCGTGGCAGGTATCCACGCAAATGCAGGTTTACATACAGTACCGTCCAGCCCAAGGTCTCCGTGTCTCCTTTTGCTGTTCGGACTCCAGGGAAGATCGACGCTCGGCTCTGCACATCAAACCGGCTCTCATCTCTTTTACCTTTAACTTTTTTCTTTCCCCCTTTTCAATGCTACTTTATGTCAAGTCTATTTTGTTCTCGTCTCCCCTCCATTTAAAACTTGGGGAAAGCTATCTTTTCGTCCGATATTCGAAACAAAACAAAGTACAGCACTTGTCTTGTACATAGTACCCTATGTATTGACATGGGAGGGCCACAAAAAATATGCCCTTGGTCGATTTTCCGACCTGAGTTCTTGCATCGGGAAACTAACTCAGACGCATAAACAAGAGACGATGATTGACAAAACCCCGTATTTCTTTCTGACTAGATGGAATTCTAGACCTAGACACTGTTATGGGTAGCTAAGGGCTAAGGTAGGTAGCTTTTTGCAAGTATTTTTTTTTCTTCCTCCTCGGTGTAGGGGGTCCAGACCATCCATCCTACGCCGTTGCAGAAACGCATAATCTGCGTTTTATGAGAGAAGTGTAAAAAAAAAAAAAAAAAAAAAAAAAAAAAAAAAAAAAAAAAAAAAAAAAAAAACCCTCCAAATCGCCCAGACTCGACCGTCTCCCCTCAAGAGGTCCCTACATACATCGTCTCGAATTATTTGTTTGATAGTGCGCCTTTCGTTGCGTCTGATACAGCGAGCCGAAGTCAACCAAGTATGTCGATTCCAGTGATTGGCACCGTCCGTGTCTTTTTGACAAGCGCATCAGGGTTACGGGTTGGTGCACAGATTTTCAAAACACTTCACCTGATGTTTCTGACATAAATGCACCAACCGTGAACTTCACTCCAAACCAGAACATCGCCGCGTTCAACTTTTAGGTTGCGAAAAGAGTTCGCATTACCGCCGCGAGCAGAACGCTTGGCGATCGTCCCTGTTAGTACCGCCATCAGCAGTCTTTGGTTCCTGAGGCCCTGGGAATCTGATGTTCCTTTGTTGCATCGGATCAAGCCAGGGGGATGGCATCTGAAATTTTATGCAAAATTTCAAGGGACGGCTGTAGCATAATGAAAAAACGCCAGAGTAAAAATGTTCAAGGCGCCTTTTCGACAGCAGCAGACGGGCAACTTCTAGTTAATGTCAAACCTTCCGCCATCTTCAGTCTAATCCTCTCCTGATACCGCTTCAGCCGCGCCTTGGGCGCTAGTAGAGGTTCCAGGAACAGCAGCCGGGGCCGCCGTTGATTTTTTGGGCCTTCGCTTCCGCTTTTTCTTGGCCGGCTGCGCTGATGATGCGCTTTCACTAGCCTCCTTTGGCTTTGTGCCACTCTCTGGTTCGGGTTTCTTCTTCTTTTTCTTAGCCGCCAAGGGGTTGGGCCCCTTTGGTCCATAATTCTTCTTTTTCTTCTTTGCCGGCGACGTGCCGTCGGCACTTCCATTCCTGCCATGTCTTTCCTCGTCATCCTCATCTCCTTCTGAATCATCATCGTCGCTGTCGCTGTGATCACCACCGGCGCCATCGTCGTCATCACCTCGCTTTCTCTTGGACCCGGTAGAGGCTGTAGATTGGATCCCTGACCTAAACTTGGCTCGCTCCTCCTTGGCCACAACGGCTGCACTCGAGTCTGCCATTGGCTCCAAGATCATGACACTCCTCGAGATGTATATCAACGGCACACCCTTGATGCCCCTCATATACCTCCGCACATTGTCGTCCTGGCTTGCCACTACGTAGCGATTGCGCGCGCTCTTCCCGGAGTCGGTGATGAATGACGACATGCACTCCAGCGTTGACAGCGCATCCGTTTCATCTGGGTGATGACCACATCGTCGTCGTTCAAACGTTTCTTTTGCGTAGTCGATCACACTCTTTATTGAAGGCTCTGTTCCCTGTAGGGCATAGAGATGTCGCCTGTTGCAGTTGGTTGTTAGCTAAACTTGTATCAGAACCTCGCCGGCTCGCCCCTGAATCGATACTTGAGAAAGGGTTGAACAGTATACGGACATGGAGCATTGTGTGATCACTGGAAAGAAATGTCAAAGATTAGCAGGAGCCCAGGCGTCTACTTCGGATTCAGGGTGGCAAGAGTGTAGAGCTTACTAGGCTTGACCTTTCCATGCAACGTCCTCTCGAGCGCCGGAACGAGGTCCATTTTGAAGCGGCTGGCATCTTTGACGATGTCGGCGTCCACCAACACCTGGTATGGTTCCCTCTACACAACCCCAAAAGTATCCCGTCAGTACTCTAATTGGATATGCATTGCAAATGGTCGACATGGCGAGGAGCAGGCTTACAAAGTTCCACACGCGGCAGTACTCCTTCATGAGCTTGCGGTATTGCTTCGACCTGCGAATTCACGTTCTTCTCAGCATGCAATATCGAGCCATAAAGTCCCAGTGGGCTTTTGCGTTTTAGGATTACCTACCGTTTAGCCCTCATCTTGAAACCCACCCGGTTGTTCCGCTCAGAATGGTTGCTGTTGAAGTTGTTGAAGGAGGAAAGTTGAGCGGCCTTGGTGATTGGGGCGCGCGTCAGGCCGATCGTACCTTGTTCGCCCCAGTCAGTAGCTCTCGTCGAGGAAAAAAAAAAAAAAAAAAAAAAGTCCACTGCGTTGCTCTTATCGGAGTGTCGATAAGAAAAATTGGCTTTCACGAATTGCCCCGCTACAATGTCATTCAATTGACCCACAGTGAATGCAAGAGCCATTGGACAACGGGCAGACTTGGTTCTACAGTAGACCAAGAACAAGGGACGGAAGGAAGTTATGCTGATCCAGTTTCATCAATCGTCTACCAACAGTCAAAACCAAACTATCTTTTTGAAAATAGCGATTGTACCAATAGCTTGTATTTTTGACTGGCCAAATGGACAGATAAGAAATCAAAACACACAATCAAAGCGCCTGCCATGCCATGTATATCGTGACAAATGTTCCATGGTCCAAATGTTAACCCTCAGTCCTCTCCCTGCATATGATGTAAAGAGCCAACGCGAAGATCAGGCTTTACTACTTGGTGGTAGTTCTACGACATAGAGCCGCAACTACGCTGATGTCGTCCAATTTACCTATGAGGGAGGTTGACAAAGTCGAGTTAGCACAGAAGGCATAGCTTGGAACGAGGAGGCGTCGCAAAATTGAACAGACAGAATAGAAAAATAGATTCTGTCTGAGCGACGCCTTCGTGTATGAAAAGACTACTCACCTCCTTCGCTTGGCAACCCTTCTTCTATCGCATGCTCCATATAAGGACTCTCCGCAAACGGATCCACCGCGATGACCCTGGCCGCCTCCATCAGCTCGTCGGCGACCAGCTGCATGCCGCCGTTGGCGCCACCAGTCCTATCGCCATCCGCGTCGAATTCTTGCGACTCCTCGCCATCGTCGTCGCATGTGCTGTAGTCCACCGGGACAGCCCCCGACTCCCACTTGCTCACCGAGTTGCAGACGCTCTCCACAATCTCGTGCGGCCAGAGGTTGTCAATGACGCCGTCTGACATGGCGATGACGATGTCACCCTCCTGTATTTCCACGACGTCAAGGACCGCGTTCTTTGCGGGCGTGTCGGGGCTGTTGGTGCCCAGCTGCCGCGGGCAATCGAACCAGTGCCACTGCTCCGTCGTCTTGAACACGATCTCGCGCGTGCTGGGCCGGATCACCATGATCTGTGAGTCGCCTAGGTTGGTGACGTACAGCACCGGGACGGGCGGAGAAGAGCCGTCTTCTGCACCGTCGCTTCCACCGTCGGGCTGCCGATAGAAGATCTGCGCCCCCGCGACCGTCGTCGTGCCCTGCCAGTCGTTTGGCGGGCTCGTCGCCTCCTGCGTCTGCTCAAACGCCTTCTGCAGGTGCGCGACGGGGTCCGGCTGACCGCCGGCGCTGGCGTCGCCAGTCGACGACGGATCGTTGCTGCTGCTGCTCCCGGCGGCCCCATCCACCGCCTGTGCCCAAAAGTGCAGTATGAGCCTCGCCCAGAGGCCCGAGTGGCCGCGCGGCCGCGTGGACCAGGCGCCGACGCCGTCGTTGGCGCATATGAAGCTGTCGCTGGCAAACACGGCGTCGTCGCCGTTGGTGCGGCCTCGGATCAGCTCACCATTGACGTAGGCGCTCCGCCGATCGCGGCTCCGGTGGTGAGTGCTCAGGGGGTCGCTGAAGGAGCCCGACGGTGGGGAGAGGAATGGTGGTGGGAACGGACGCGGGGTGCGTTTTGCAAAGAGGGCGACGCCCGTTTCGAAGCGGAACGGGAGAGGCGAGCCGCGACGTCGTCGCGTCCGGGGTGAGGCGTCGGACGACGAGCGGCGCTCACCGCAGGCCGAGAACCAAAGACATGTTGCCGATTGCGGGCCCAAAGGGTACCGCGGCAGGCGGGTGGCGGGGTTGGCCCGTCGCGGCGTGTAGATTGGTAGCGAAGAGCAGAGCGACGAGGGGTGACAAGGGAGCCTCCTCATCCCCACGACCGAGGCGGGAAACCTGTCGATGCGACCGGTACGGTGGTTTGGTTGCAAAAGTGCAGCATCAAAACCAACCTTGTGGCGCCGTCGACGGCGGTCGGGTCCAGATGCTGTGCGTGCGATAGAGCAAAACGCGTGGCTCGCTCGATTAAGGTGGCCCGAAGACAATAGCTTTGTGTTCTGTCGCCAGAACAGCAATGAAGTGCAACGCGTTTGAGGTGGACCAAAAACAATTGCTACGTTATCTGGCTGCCAACGACCAATACCGGAGATTGTGGCGGGGAAAACAAACTGTTGGGCTTACAGAATGTACATGCAGGGCAACATGCAATGCAGCACGGCGTTATCCGACCACCTGATAGATCCTCAAAAAAAAAAAAAAAAAAAAAAAAAAAAAAAAAAAAAAANAAAAAAAAAGGTCAAAAACCCCACGTATTACAAGGATGCAAGTCCCAACTGCCAAGTCACTCACTATTCTTGGTCACGCCAGCCATTACTATTACATACACAATTTGCCTTTTCTAATTTATTCTGTCTTGGTCAAAAGCATTTTAATGTTCCTGTGGACGCACTTTACACATATCACGCGCTCTGCTCACTCTTCTAATCGTCATGCGCTTGTCAAAGCTAACCCACAATGTCATCCTAAGTATTTGCCAACTATGTGACTCAGCTAACCTAGTCTCAACTTCTTTAGAATAGATTTTTTAAGCCAATTTTGATAATGTGTAAAATGAACCGCAAGCCGACTATTACCATCCTAGCCAGTGTATGTGCCGCAGACAAATGCATGCTAAATAAGAAAAGAAAGTAGTTGTATATCGTAGCGATCGTTTCGGCGTCGAGGTCATCTCAGGACCTTACTTACTCCATTCTGGACAGAAAGTAGAAAAAAACAAAATAAAATAACCCCCATTGTTAGGACGTATGCATACCAATTTATGGTCACGTTCCTATAACTTCATTGAGATTTGTACCTGAAACGTGCATACGTCGTACTGGACCGTTTCCACAATCGTACTCGCGTCAAGATCGGAGTCGCCATCCTCTAAAATGCCTGACCTCGATGAGCCTGAGTACCACGTCCCATGTTGCCCATGGCTTCTGACCGGCCTCCCGGGGAGTGTCTTCCAGCGGGAGGCGTTGCGTAGCCTCCTGATGAGAGCCCCTGCGCTTGACCTTGACGTGGCCAAGGTCGCGAGAAGCTTCCAGGGTTATAATGGGAGGCTGGTGAGCCTTGTACAGGACTATGGAACTGCGGCGATGGTTGAAGCTCAGGTTGACCATACACTCCCACATGGCCCATTTCACCACGTGGGATTGACGCGGGGCCACCCCAATGTAAACCAGCTCCAGCAAAGCCTGGTTGAGAAGGTGCACCATAAGATGCTTGGGATGTGTACTGTAGTTGTTGCTGATGCTGCTGGCGCATCTCACGGTCTTGCCGATTCATGGCCTCGTAGGCCAAAGCTGAACTGACACCTTGTTTCATCTCTGCCTTTTCTCTTTCCCTCGCCTGAATTACGCCCACGAGACCGCCGGACTGCATCGATCCCTTGTTTGTAGCCATCGAGACTGGGTGGCCACCACTCCCTCGGGCAAGGTTTTCCTGCTCTCGTGCCGGCATGCGAGTCGGTACATCTCCAGATCCATAGCCAAGGGCTGTAAGGGCGCCTTGGGAGCCGGGTCTCAGCAGGTCGGCCGAACTTGACCTCGAATGGCCCTCTCTGGGGCGCAGCATATCATAGCTGGACCTCCGCTTGGCCAAGGGCGGGGTTGGGGTGTTGTTCCGCATGGCATTGATCGTGTTGCTTGAAGGCGAGCGGGAATGTGCGTATAAAGGCTTGGCTGATGCCGCTGCCGCTTTCTGCTGGACGTACTGTTCCGGGGTGAGTGTACCAGGACGATCTGAGCTACCAGCAATCGCGCTTGGCTGCCATGCCATCTTCCGCAGCGTATCGCTTGAGCCCTGACGATGATGGCCCTGCCCAGGGCTGGGTGAAAGGCTGGTATTGGGTGAGCGCGCGCGGGACCCATAGACTTCATTGTTAGACAATGGCGTAGGTGTCTTGCTTCGAGGTGTACTGGTAGCTGCATAGTTGATGGTGGGTCCAAAGTCGATTTGCGGTATGTCATAACTCTTCTCGACGTTTGTTAGCTGGGCATTATGCTCAGCACCTACAGTTTTGAGAACACCCATGCGTGGTCGCTCCACAGACTTGATGCTTTCGGCTGATGTGGTACTTGCGTAGTCGTGGCTGCCATCAACGGAGCCCTCGTCATCATAGTTGCTGGTTTCGCTAAGCTGTGTGTCTCGACGGGTAACCTGTGCAAGAGCATCATGTGCCCGCTGGGGTAAGGGTTTCCTATGGACAGGCCCAGACGATGGGGTGCTGCCTGTTCGAGATTCATATTGGGGATGTGAACTATGGGACTCCATCTCTTGACCTGACGGCGGCAACATTGCCTGGTTCAGTGGTGACTTATGCAGCTGGGAACCGGGGTCCCGCGGCGTTGCCGGGCCCGAAGGCTGCCCAGAAGGGGTAGGGGTAGACCTGTCACTCGATTGATTTATAGCTTCACGAGATCCGTTAGAATTAGCTGTGATCCCTAGAGAGTTGACGTGTGCATGTACCGCTTGGCTTCTTGGGTCCCCTTGTACAGGTCGTGACCCCGAGCTAGACTCGCTGCTCGTTCTTCCGAATTCATCCTTATAGGACTCGGGCTTGACGCCACCAGCATTGGCAAGCTGTGCCAGAGTTGTGCTTGATAGACGGCTGTTGGCTCTGCGAAGCTCGGGTGAGTGATAGGGCTTTCCTGCTGGTCGCGACGATGGGGCGTGCGAGAATGCCGGCGGAGGCTGAACAGGCTCCGGCGTCTGCATGCGCTCCATATTTCCAAAGTCTCGAGGCGGTGGATTCGAAGGAAGCTCATCTTCCGAGCTGAGGCGCTCCGGCGTAGAAGCCAAGTCGTTCACGAAGCCACGTGTCTGCGTTCCTCCATTCATGGGCGAAGGAGACGCTGCGGAAGCAGGGCTGTCGAAGCCTGGCGTGTGGCGAAACGGCATCTGTCTGTCAAACTGTGTCTCTAAGCGTGTATCAGAACCATTGCGGCTGTGGCCCTTATTGGTCGGAGGCGACGGGACACGTTGTCTCTCTGCCGCCGGCGGCGCAGAATCGTTACGATGACTGGGCCTTTCCGACACCGTCATGGACCGCGATGTTCGCCTCGTATCCGACTCGTCAGCAAAATTAACCCGAGGTCTTGTCTGACCGACACTCGACCCGGGCCCGATGCTAAGCCTGGCACTTCGACGACTTGCACTGCGGCTATGTCCATTCGCCTTGAAATCTTCGTCCATGGCAGTCATTCTTGCAGCGGTGAGCTCCTTCAGACGCCGTCTCCATTCCTTCTCTGACCAGGAACCGCTGCCATCCGAAAGTATCAGGCTCGTGACATCTAGGATCTCCAAATACCCGTACTTTTTGTGTTTGGGCATGCCAAACATGAGGGATCGCTGGTCTAGAACGCTTGCGATAAGGCGTCCCGGTCGGCCGTAGAGACCAAATGTGTCCCATGTTGGGAAAAGATACCTCAGGAGCATCTCGAAGCCACTAACAGCGGGATGCGATTCAGGCATTATGAAAACGAAGCCTTCCGTAGATGATGGCGGTTCGGAGTGAATGGTGATGTTGCCCTCGATCTTGAGAAGGGTCGAGGCATCGATAAGGGATTTGGCCTGTGGGTAGATTGCATATGCAGCATATGCCTCCGATATCGAGGCGATCGGTTTCGCCTTCTTCTGCTTCTTCCCATCCTTTCTAGTGTCATAGAACTTAATGTCTCCCTTCAAAACAGGAACGGGTGATCGATCGTATGGCGAACGCTTCTTCAGTTCCTTCTGTTGTTTCTGATATTCCTTCTCATCCGGCGGTGTGATTACACACCAGCATCTCCTCCAGGGCACACCAGCTCCAAAACGAACACGGACCCAGTCTTCAGTCTTGAGCCTAGACCGCTCCATCACAACGCCTATGTTGTTCAAGGTCTTGCCCTTGCCAGCTATCAGCGCACCAGTATATGCCTCCTGAAGCGTCGTGTGCTCAAACATGGCGAGACGGATGCCGGCAGTCCATTGAATCAGAGAATGGTGCGAGTTAAAGTGCAAGAGGTAACGGTTGCGACCTGCAGTCGATATGCTCAGAATGTTCTGGAGGGGTTGTTCATCGTTGGACCTGGTGGGTAGAGACTCAATCTATAACATTTATTGTCAACAACTCCGCCCGCTTCCGGAGCCAATAAATCCTGCATGCTTACCATCTTGATCGAAGCGTCTGTTAAGTTGATAAACTTTGGAAGAACTTCTCCGTGTTCACCCGCAGCATCTAGCTCCGCGGCATCCCAGAGAGAGAGGACGGTGCCCACGAGCTGTGCAAAGCACTCGGTCCATGTTCGATCGGGGTTCGGTCGGCCCTCTGCGAAAACAAATTAGCAACCCAAAGCTTGGGGTTTTCAAGCTCGGGAACAACGTACGAGAATTTTGATCGTCCAGCTTGAGGAAGTATCCCTCCTGATATAACTTGTTCGAATGATTGTTGAGGAAGGTAAAGATTGGTTGCAATTCGGGAATTGTATCCTCGTTGACATCCATGATTGGCGGCGTATACGTTTGCACCATAGAAAGAGGCCTGGAATTTGCTCTTTGCCTCCCTGTGCGTGGGCTCGAGTCTGGGGGTGAGTCACCGTTCAGGGACGCGGCCACAGGCGAGGCAGTAAAATCGGGTCGAGTCGGCGACGATGGGGTTGGCGAGAACACAGAGTTTGTGGTTTCGTGACTGTGGCCGAGTGAGGTCTGCAGAGGTGGAAACGGGGTTGTGCCGTTGCTCCTTGGAGGCGAGTTGGAAGTAGGTGTCGGGGTTCGGCTGTTGTGGTCCCTACCCGCAGCAGAGAACTGGGACACAAAAGAAAGAACTGTCGAGACGGAAATAAAAATCCCGTGGTCAGCTCATGCATGGGGCCGGACGGAGTAAAGTGGGATGTATCGGCATGCCAGGGGATCGGTATATAAGTTATTTGGAGTGTTGCCGATCTGGCGGAGGGGCTCGACGTAATAGCGCTTGAATTTTAAGGGATGGTCTTGCTTTGCGGCAAATGAGGTGCGGAGGCATGGCTTCGTATGCCTAAACGTAGATAGATGGGCGGACAGGCATGTATGAAGTAAGGGCTGGGGGACAGCTAAAATTGAGGTCTTACCTCTGTTCCGGGCCATGGCTGCGAAATTGCCCCTGATGGTGATTTACGTTCTTTGTGGCTCCCTCTTCGTGTGTCCAGCTGGTCTCAGCTTCTCTGATGGTCTTTGTTATCCTGGGTCCAGGTCCAGTCCCAGTTCCCAGTCCACCGAATTGCTTTGTGCAACCCCCCGACCGACCTACAGGCCGGCCTATGAAAGCTGAGCCGAGCTGGTTAGTAGCGTAGCTTTTTTTGTGTGTGTGTGTGTGTGTGGTTTGTTTTCTTGACAAAGGTGCGGGCACCAGCTAGTCCAGTCGATTCAGTACAGTTTGGACGGATCTTTTTGTTAGTTTGTCCGGCAAGTCAGTCCGTAGCTGGGCGGCGGCGGGAAACCGGGAATTTATTTGGGAAAAAGTTCGTGGTGTAGTCAGTAGTCTCAGGTCGCCATGTGAAACTGCCATGAGCTGGTTCGAGGGTTGCAATAGGAACAGAATACGACAGCGACAGCGACGGGAGAGCAGGGACACTTTACTGGATCCGCCAGAAAATCAGCCAGGGGACGCGAGGAGCAGGAGGGTTAAAAAGCCTCGCGCATGTCGTAGCCTAGTGGCTCGTCAAACAACCCGATGTGGGCGGGTCGCAGCTTCTCGAGAACTGACTGAACAAGCGCCGTCCGGTCACACTGGCTGGCACCAAGTGGAGGATGGATGCATCTTCCACTTTTGTAATGGTAGCGCGGGCTCTACATGCTATCTATCGGTCTTTTACATCGTCCCATCCCAGACCTGCACAACCCTGTCAGGCCCCAAGATGGCGCTCACGGAAACGCCCAGTTGGGGTGGTTGGTTTAACCTCAGGGATAAATCTACGTGTCTAGGTGTAGGTATGGTATGCATTCGTTGTACGTTGGATTTTCTTTTCTTCTTCTTTTTGTCATGTACCTAATCATTTTTATTCCCGCTTGCTCACGGGTACAGTCGCCTGTCTAGGTACCTACCTACCTACGCTAGTTGTCCATCCGACGCTTACCACTTGTCTTGTTACCACGAGGGAGCAAAAGTCACGATGTACCATCATCCACTCACCTTCCAAGGTTATTCCGGATAGGGCGGGATGACAGCGGTGTTGTAATCAAGTTGCATGAGGTGGGCGGAGCTACTGTGCTCCCTGGCTAGAGCTGGCGCATGCAATATTGGCAGCCAAGCCCTGGCGGATGGACTCGTCTCTGTCATGATGAACATGATGATGATAATGATCCAGCCATCTTACTTGTAGGTACCGAGACTAAAGAGCTTGGATAAAGTTGGGCTTTGCTGCCACGCCAAAAGCAATCAAGTCTAGGTGAGTGTCCACCAGTGAATAGTTGATGACCTCACCGACCGAGCTCGGATCTTAAGTCTTGGAGGAGGCGCGCGACTACCGTCAGGGAGTGTTCTAGATTACATCACAGCAGACCGCCCACTACCACTCACTTCAGGAATTTGTGGCTGGGCAAACTGGGGTTTGTATTATTGGACCCTGGATCCATCGAACTAGAGCGAATGAATAATGGTCCGGTAGTCGCAGAAGCAAACTCGCTCCAGTGTAGGCAGATGCGGTGTTTGTTATCTTTGTTCAATTGGAATTGGAACGTGGTATTGTACCTCCAACCATTTTATTACGTGCATGCTAGGTAATATCCTGGATAGGCAAAATAACCTAGTATTCATAAATTGCCATGCCTGCAGTAGGTTAGGTAGAAAAATAGAACACGGTCGTGGGTGGGAAGGTGTTCGCCGTGTGCTTGGGTGTTGCTGGCTGCAATTGTTTGTTCCATCCCAATCTGGGTTAGACGCGCTCCAGATTCCTTGATTGCACCGCAGTTATTGGGAAAAAATCATCATGTCTTCCCCCACATCAAACTTTAATGCGAGCCAAGTGCTTTGTAACGACTGACCTTATGTTAGTTATTTGGGCCAATACAAAAATTTATACAGTAGCCGCAACCTTAACACCTACACTGCAGGAGCAGCAGCAGGCATGACTGTGCAGAGAGATTCGCCAGCATCCCGGTCCTGCTACTGCTATGGGTCGCTGATGGACGCACAGAACTAGGATTCAAAACCGTAGCAAATCAAATAAATCCGTTCCCCCAGCCTTGTGCAGCCTGGCGCTTATATTCGAGCTGTCAAACACCTATCGCTTGCTTTCAAAGCACGAACGGATCGCACTTCACTCCAGATGATCATTGGCAAATGATCCAAATCAATCGATCGATCGTGAATCGTTAGGAAGCCCAGCCGCCCAACACGTACTACTTTACCAAGGCTACGTAGCTAGTTTGTCCAGTTACTAATAATTTACTGAGCATTACTCAAATTATACCACGGCAGATGGGGTTTTCAAATCGAGCTCCCCGAGAGCCCTGTTCAATTCCCCACATGGGGGCCCTTGCGCAACTTTACGAAGTCTTTCGTAACAACCTCTAACAAACCTTCGTGTTCTCTTGGCCAAGCCTGCATAGTTCGTTTGTCGTTCCAATGCTTTGCTGGCCGTCGAAAGGCAGCTCCTCCCGCCCCACCATGCGTGACCTGAACGAGCGAGCTAGTGACAGTTGATTGGGAAAAGACACCTCCTGAGCTCGAACGCGCGGCTCAGAGGCTTGCGGTCTTGGCAAGTTATCAGTGAGGGGATCAGTACCACGGCAGTTCCGAAGGTTCCGGTAGCGTAGAGCAATCGGCAGGCTGCTGTTCTCTCTCTATTTTTTCTCCCTCTGTTTTTGTGCCTTACAACTAACGTTCCGTTGGCTGTCAGCCTCTGGCGTCATCCGAGCAAAAAAGTCAAGTCAGTTGCTGGTGGCCGTTTGTCCTGCACTTAATGCAATTAAGCAAGCCAAAGGTCCGTCCCCTCTTCATCTGATCGCTCCTGCACAAAACTGTAAACCTTCTTTGACCTGAAGTGAATGAAGCTTGGCGTTATGCAACAAGAAAATATATGCTCTGGTACATCTACATCTACCTCTACTTGGGTACAGATATGAGACGTATATTACCCTAGGTAAGGCTGGTACAAAACCAATTGATCACTACAGTATATGTTTCGTGAATTAAAAATGTTCAACGTTTAGGACCAACCAGATCGTTGCTGAAAATGCCGAAAGATGCCAACCAATGCTACCTGGGGTACTCCGTACCTTGCCCAAGGAAACGGATCGCATACAGCTTCCCCGTGGACTGCAGGTCTAGGTCTAGAACAGGAAACATAAATTTACGGGATCGACGTGTTCTTACGTGACACCGCATTCGGGATCTGACCGTGCGTCCCCTCCGATAACTGGCTGGTTGCTACCTTACCATAATATGCCGGAAGAATCAAATACATTCCTGCACTTTGGTACTCCGTGAGTCCGTGGAATTTAAAAAAAAATTAGTGTTAATTAGAGCAGGAGGTGTCATCCCACCATCTTGGGTAAGGTACGGGTCCTTGGGGTCCTACTGTGCATCCATCTATTGCACGTAGTCGCACATCCCATCATGATCATGGTGCACGCTTGGGCAGAAGCATGTGCCTGATCGGTTGGCAGGTGTATCAAATCAATTATTCCGTAGTTCACGGGTTTCTGTCGCGCGACTTCAGATATTACTAGCGTTGTGACAACAGTCTTCGGTAAGACTGACCGACTTCGCTTTAGGTCTCTTTTTTTTTTCTTCCCGAATCGCCAGCCCAATCAGCAACCAACCTATCTTTTGACTCTCTCACCACACATTGCTCATTCGCGTCTTTTTTATTATTATTTTTCGCTTCCTGTACCTTAATTCCCCATGATTTCCGTGTTTGCACGGGGTGCATTTGACGCAGGCGCGTAACGGGCCTCGATAGGTCATTCTAAGTGGCCAGAGAGGGTGCCTTCTTTATGGGTCACATGTTTGCTGCCCCTTTCTTTCATCATAGATTGATTGACTGGATTCAATGTCACCTCGACGGACGGGAGGATTCGCCTCGAAAAGACGGGCCTTGCACGGTGTATGCAGGAAAAGCAATGTCGAGGATGCGGTTTTGCTTGGGGTTGATTGATCGGTACGCCCTCCACGGTTCTCTGCCTATTGACCAGCAAAAACTACTGGTGAATCCCTCTTGGTCTGTGATGTCGCCATCTTCTTCCGGGTGATCGTTTGGGTGTCGCACGCATGTTAATCTTCCTTTTGTCACTATCTTTTTTTTTGAACCCTCCCTCTCTTGCACCTAGAATGAGGCACCTATTGTAAACAGCGCCTTCTTTACTCTGACGTTTGATTGTTTCTTCAAGCCACTCCGCCAAGTCAGGAAGCCAGCCAAAATTCCCCGCCTCTTTACGGTACTGGTTCTTTGCCCGCATCTGCTGTACCTGGTTGCCTCACCCTTGGTGGCCCCTCGTCTCTCGGTTGCCCCACCAATCCGATCCCTATGTGGACAAAACATCTGAGCCGCATCAACTTTTGGAGCCCGTATTGATCCATCGCGTCGCTGCAGACGCCCTCATTTTTGTCCGTGTGGATTTGCAGGAGGCGATGCTTTGCTGCCTAGAAACTCCTTGGTCCTTTCTTTAAGTGCATTTAAAAAGCTTGCCGTCTCTCGGAGCTTTGTTTTCTGGAACTAAGGCCAGTCCTAGTCTCTTCCAGGCTAGACTGGATAGTGACGACAAGGTCACTATTCAGATCTGAACCTGGATACCATCGCCTACCTAGGCCAAACCCTGCTCTTTGATTCAGAAGCCGTCAGCAACGAAACCTCAACGAGGGCCTCGCCGTTGCCTTTTGCGGTTGCATAGCCGCCTCCGATGGACTACGATGAAGACTCCCAACCCACGCAAGGTGTGTTTGTAATCGTCAGACCGGGCCGCTGCCTTGCCCTCCCGCCCATCTTTGCTCATGAAGCTAACCGCAGCGTCGACTGCCGCTGTAGCTACCCAAACATTGGTCGACCCGAGACGCTTAGGCAAGCAGAATTCGGGCTTTTCCGATGAGGAGATTGCCGACATCATATGCATTCTCTACCCCAAATCCGAAAATGCCCGCCGGGCAGTGGTCGCACTCGAACGAGACAAGTCGAAGCACCTGGTGTCTAGACCAACCGACAGCTCATCGAACGTAGACTACCTGTTCGATGACGATCCGGCTCAGTTCGGCCTCGCGACAGCCGTCTCAGGCAGCCACGTTATTGCCTTGAGGTTGTCGGCCACCACTAAAGACCCCGCGCAGGGCTTCACATTCGGCCGTCATCCTGGGCGATGCGATATATGCTTGACGCACGACCCGCACAAGCGCCTGAGCAACATTCATTTCCGCATCTTCCTCAACGAGTATGGCGTGCTTATGCTTGAGGATACGTCCACCAACGGTACCGTCGTAGACGAGGTTCTGCTTAAGAAGTCCAAACCCGAACGATGCGAAACCAAACGGACGCTAAGCAACGGTACTCAGATCAAGGTGCTTTTGCATAACAATGCCAATGACCTCGTTTTCCTCGTCCAAGTACCCAGGCGCGAAGGGCAGCACGAGGTTAATTTCAGGCGTAACATCTTGATCCACAAACAAAGAGTGCAGGCTCTGGCAGAGGAAGAAGCTGCAACAATGGTCCCTGGGCCAGCGGGAGGACCTGTGAGTTAAGTCCCTTTCTGTCACATACGGCGCGCCGTGTAGCGTTGGAGCCGAGAAATTTGCTGATGCAAAACTTCATTTGAACATAGCCCGTCTTGTTTCCGAGAGAGCCCTCGGGCACTGATAAAAGACCACGGCGGCATCTGCAGCACGATGCAACCATTGACTCGGATGAGAGGCTACCGCGGGAATGGACTGGCTCAGATCGATACAACCGCGTGGGTCAGATAGGCAAGGGCGCCTTCGCTACTGTGCACAAGGTCACGTCCAAGTACGATGGGAGGCCATATGCCGCAAAAGAGCTGGACAAGCGTCGCTTCATGAAAGACGGTGTACTGGATCAGAAAGTTGAGAATGAAATGAAAATCATGAGGAGCGTGACACATGTAAGTCAACCAAGTTTAGAGCTTTTGCCGGATGAAACTGTTGGTCGTCTCACCAGCAAGCGATGCCGTGCTAACTCGACTGCCATGTACAGCCGAACATAGTCCGCTACGTTGATCACCTGGAATGGGAAAATCGACTGCTAATTATCATCATGGAGTATATACCCCTGGGAGACCTTGGTGGCCATGTGCAACGGTACGGTCCACTCACCGAGCGCTTAGCGATAGCAACCGCGAAGCAGCTGTCGAGCGCCTTGGGCTACCTTCACAGCCACAACATAACACACCGAGACGTCAAGCCAGACAACATCCTGATACATTCGAGAGAAAACGACACCTTCACGGTCAAACTGACAGACTTTGGGCTGTCCAAAATGGTCGACAACGAGCAGACCTTTTTGCGGACTTTCTGCGGTACTCTCTTGTACTGCGCCCCTGAAGTGTATTCGGAGTATCTGGACTATGACGAATACGGAATACGGCGACCTCACCAGAGACGGCAGCATATTGGGCAACGATACGACCACGCAGTGGACTTGTATTCTCTGGGCGGTGTTCTGTACTACAGCCTGACAGGAAAGCCGCCGTTTCCCGCGGATAACGGTGCGGGTTACGCGGCTTTGCTCAATGCCATCATGACACAGCCTCTCAACATTGCACCATTAGAAGCCGTGCGCTTGTCGCATCAAGGCATCAATTGTTTGCAGTGGATGCTATGGCGGCGACCCGAGCAGAGGGCAACTGTGCAACAAGTGGAAAATCACGAGTGGCTTGGCGGCACCCTCATGGGGTTTTCTCAACATAGCGTTAACACATCGGAGGAGCTTGGGCAGAAGGCATCCCAACTCAGCCTGGTAGACAACCATCAGAGGTCGGACCCTCTTAGCGACGACGAGTTCATGGACGAGGACGACGAAGTGATGGAAATCGACAGGGGCTCGAGCCGAACGTGGTCGGAGAATGCTAGTGAAAACCGCACTTTTGGTCGACAAGCCCCTCGCTTGTTTGGGGAGGTCAGTGTCTCGGCTATTGGCTCGTCCGGTGTGATTCCAGAGAACAGGCTAAATCTCTCGCTCGGTCAAGCCATCAACATGGAGGATTCCGATGTGATTAGAGATAGTTTCTCGTCCGCCTTGACTGGAAACCATGTTGAGGATGGAGCTGAATCTCAAGCCGACGTAGCGGTGCAGACAGTGAACCAAGCGGCTTTGGAAGCAAAGACTGCTGTCGACTGTTTCGTGGCCGATAGCCAGGCGTCTGAAAACAGTGCAGATTATGATGCGTCCCGGGAAGACATCCAACCTGGCAGAACCGGGCACGATTTGGCTAGTAGCAAACGCCTACTGCCCTTTGATACGAGTGATGAAAACCCCGGGAAAGCGAAACCCTCGTTCAAGAGGATCAAATCAGACACTGCCTCGGACGAGGCGCTGATTGCATCGGTTCCCCCACTTGCATTCCTCGCCTCGGGAAGGCAAATCAACAACCCTGTCCCGAAGTCAACGTTTTGGGCGGCTAATGACAGAACAACGTGGCACCTCGACTACCCCGAGATGACGCAGTTGCAGCATGACGCCTTTGTGCATGCGTCAAAATCTAGAGGCGAGGACTTTGGCCCGGAAAGCTCCCTCTGGAAGCTGGCAATGGAGTTCTTTCCTCCTAGTTCAGGGAACAGTCCCGCCTCAGGTGCACGGAATATGGGTCCCGACGGGCTCGGTGGTCGACCGGATGAAGACTCGAGTCCGATAACAGAAAGTTCCCACTCAAAGGGCAACACCCGTGGCATATCCGGGCTGGTTGTTCCAGTCACTGACAAGCGGCTGGCGGCTACTTTTGAATCGGCCGCCGGATCTCTCGTGGAGAACATTTCTGTGCCTGTGGAGGAGACCTTCGTGTCGTTTGGCCGCGCCGATGAGAATACCAATGTCTATGGCTTCAAGAAGGAAGTCAAGGTGCCTAAGTACGCATTCAAGCTGATACTCTGGAGGCCTGGTTTCGATCCCTCGCGCAACTTCAGGCCATGGACCTGCGTTCGGGATGCCGACAAGGCGCATTTTTACATTGCGACAAAAGCCACTAACGGGATTCGTGTCAACGACTTTGTCATCCCGTCGCATGATCACCGGAACCCGACGACTGCATGCCGTCACTGGGCTCGTCTACACAACGGCGACACTGTCACTATCTGGGGTGACGACCAGCAGCAAGCCAAGCTCCGGTTCAGGTGCTTCCTTACTGCTTCGCAAGAGCCGCGTGCTCAAGATGATTGGCCGGCCGCCTTGGTTTCTGAGAGCGATGCCGCCAAGCTTGATGAGGCCTGCACCAAAGCCGAGCGTCGATATCCAAAATTCATGGAAATCGACCTTCTTCATTCAGCAGAGCGCCAGGACCAGCAGCGGCGGGAGCTCAACGTCGAGGCGGAACGTAAGAGATCAGAAATATTTTATCAGCACAGGGAGGAGGTTTTGAAAGCGTTTACCCAAGTCAGGAGGGAGACGACCCAATCTTCAGATTCATGGGGCTTGGCCCACGCGTAACACCCTTTGGCAGGTACTAGTCGCTGGGGCCTACGTTGGCACAAAGAGCCCGCGATAGTATAATCACACTTGATCTAAGCCGAGCATGAGAGTCTTACCGATGCCAAAGTAATGAGTCTAACGTGGGGTTCAGTATTGTCTCGATATCTTGAATGACTCGGTTTTTGTCTTGTCATCGAGAACATCAAAGAGAATGGCTGTACACGATTTTTAAGTCTCAACTCCGCAGATTCTTCACCCGTGATATTTAAGCCTATACTTGGCCCAACTTTTGTTTGATTTGGAACAACGTGCTATAGGTTGGACTTTTATCCTGATCATCTGTATCAGTGGGTTTTGTTAGGAGTTCATGCCAGGATGGCTGGAAGATGGAGTTATTGGCAGCACGATATACCTTTTGCAAATCATCTTTCAGCACGAGATGGCTTAATGTTTTGTATTTCTTTCCTGGACATAGCCCGACGGTGGATTTGGAACACGATTGTGGCTACTCTCAAAACCAACTCTAGACTAGTATTACCCAGCGGCATCATGCTCTGGACTGAAAGCATACATTGCCCCATCACCATCCGAGGTCGTGATCTGATCTACTCTATGCTTTTTTTTTTTTTTTTTTTTTTTTTTTTTTTTTTTTTTTTTTTTTTTGACTTTGACTTTGACGCATTGTCACTCCTAAATCTAGTTGGCTTTTTGATGCAGCACACGAGCAGATGGAACGGCTAACACGACCTTATCATTTTCTTCATTAGAAGCTATGTCGACTTCGTAAACAGTTTGGTAAGTCAAGAGAAGGAACAAAAATGATACAATATGTGAAAAAAAGGCAGATTGCATAGGTTTTGGTGATTATTTTATCAATAAACAGTATTAGGCTTTTTTTTTCTTTTCTTTTCTTTTCATATGCCGTTGGACGAAATTCACAGTCGGCAAGGGAAAGACAACATGTTCTCTCAAAAAAACATGAAAAAAAAGTGTTGGTTGGACAAGGCAAATACAACGATCGGCTGCAACAATGCAGAATCAGCAGTGACGGTCAAGCGGCAGGAGAGAAAAAAAGGAAGAAAAAAATAACAATGGAAATGACAGCGCAATAACGGCCAACAAATTTGAAGGTCAGATCAAAGCACCTTTCGATGGGCTGCGATGGGCAAAATAAAAACAAAGGGGCGTCACTCCATGGAAAAGTACACATCATCAGGGTGCAGAGGGGCATAGGCACAGTCGTTGTCCTCTTCGTCGAGCAGATTAGAGCCGCCCTCTTCATACTCTGCAAAACCATCCAGGCCCGCCTCTGTATCGCAGCCAGTCCAGGAGTCGGCTCCGTCTGGCTCTTGAAAGCACTGCTCTAGCTCCTGCTCTGACAGAGAGTGGCAGTAGAAGGGATCTGACTTGTCTCGGTAGTCGTCGGCTAGTGAGGAGAAATCGAAAGCCTTGCGTGTCGGGGGCGCTGAGGCCGGGGCTGGAGGCAGGGAAGAGTAGTTGTGTGGGCCGCTGGCGCGAAACTGAAAGGCCGAGGTAGATACCGGAGCCGGCGCGACGCGTCGAGGTCTGCTAACCGGGAGCGCATCTACCTCCGAGTGGTTCTCACCGGCTGGCTCTGATTCTTGACCACAGCGGGAGCCCGTGATGGAGGTCTCCCCTCCGCGGGGTTGAAGAGATGCAAAGGGGGATTGAGGCTGTAGAGGTATGGGATCGTGTTTAGTGGCCGCCAATTTCTCGGAAAAGTTCCTCATAGGACTGCCCCTGTCAGATACACTTCGAAAGCGTGGCACGGGTGTCGGTGAGGCCGACTCCTGTCGGGTAGACACGACCGACTCATCTCTGACCATACGAATGGTGACGGGGAAGAGCTTGGGCTTGTGAGAGCGAGCTGGGATAGCGAATGGGTCATCATCATCATCATCATCGTCGTCGTCATCCTCGTCCTCCTCGTCTTCATCTTCATTAACCTTTTCACTGTGTAGAATATCTTCACAAGGATCATTGCCTTCACGAACTCGACCCTCTCCAAGGATAGTGGGTGAGCTGTTGCTCGAGTTTCCATCAGCGACGGTGGCTTCGTGGTTCTCGATGTTGCCACGGCCTTTTTGGACCGTGCAATCTTGGCTGTACTCGCTGCCGTCTGCGTGTACTTGCGAAGACTGGCTGAACCACTCATCAAGTCGCTGATCAAACCGAACCTGCTTCGGCTCATTGCTCAGAGGAGAAGTCCTCAGTTCATCAGAGCGTTGAAGGCCAGACACGCCTGGAACGACTTCCGTTGCAGCTGCACCTGCATTATCGGCAGAGAAAAGCAGGGTCTGCGATCGTGGCTTCTCGCACCTCGGCGTCTCGTTGGCATACTCGAGGGAGGAGTCGATGACAGACTCGACGCTGGGTGGTCGGTAAGCTCGATTGTGGACGATCCGGAGACCACAGCCTGCCCTCACAGAGCGAGATCCAGGAAGAGTCTGTCTTGTAGGTGTAGTGAGCCTGGAAGTTGACTTCTGGCGACTTGCTACCAGACAGTTCTGCTCCGGGGAGCCACATAGGAGGTTACTGCCCTCGCGTCTAGTCGATTTTCTTGTTGGAGTGTCCGGCAGTCGTCCCACAAAGCCCTCTCGGAGAGATTGGTACTTGTTGAAGTGGCTCAAGTGGCTCGTAGATCCAATGCTTGACGACTCTGGCATCACAATCTCGGGATAAGCCGAGGATGGCGACGAGACCGAGTTATGTGCTGCATTCTCTGCGTGCGCGCGACGGCAATTTGCACAGTAGTTGGTGTCTGGATCCTGGTGATCCTTGATGGGGTTTTGCCTGTGAAATCGTTTGGATCTGACTCTGCCACAACCAAAGCAGAAGTAGTGCTTACTCAAAGGTCCCAGGAGGCGTCCATGGGCGTGGCTGGTGGCTTTAGAATTTGTGCTGGCCTCAGATTGCATGCTATCCGGCCGAGGTCCGGCTTCCGAGTCAAGCGATATCCTGCCAAATTCTCCGTTTCTGGTCGGGCGACTCTTGGTGTGATTTTTGTTGCTTACAGCAGTGTTGCTGTCACTGACGGCCGTGGAAGCAGCTCCAAGGCCTGAGGGCTGAGAGGAATCGACGCTGTACGTCGGTGAAACAAGAGGCGTTGCGGTGCTATCACCAGAGCTGGCGGCCGTGTAAATGACAACTTGTGGCACCTGGTGCTGAGGTACCTGGCCGCTAGAAGTGCCATTCTTGGACTGCCTTAGCTCCTTATCCCCAGTGGGCACCAGTGTGAGAGCAGCCGCTTGAGCAGCTTGAGAAGCTGTTACCGTCTGGACTCGTGAATTTGCCACTTGATTAGAGCTCATAAGCTGGGGCATGACGGCCGATGGTGAAAAAAACGGAACTTGACATGGATAGCTATGAGATACGTAGTACACATGGTATCCGTTCGTGGTGTCCTGGTCCGAAGGCCGGAGAATGACTGGAGTGGCTCCCATTCCTTCGGCAGCATGTTGAGCGGCGAAGGTATTGAGATGATGATGATACTGTGGCTGATTCTGTACAAATCCTGAAAAAGTGGTATGGGATATGTTTGGTACAGGATTTGAGTGCACGGGGGTACTGTTAGCTTGTTGGCCAAGGTCCTGGGCTGTCTCAGTTACGTTCCTGAATGCTCTGGGATGAGAGATCTCAGGCCCGGTGACCTTTTCTGAGCCTTGACCGGATATATACACGGAAGCTTGCGTGTCCACCAGAGTGCTGGGACCTTGGGTCTTCTTCTGATCTTCGTTATGTCCAGCGTGATGTCGGCTGTGCGATGCGCGCCTGCGGTCATCCTTCCTTTGGCGGTTTGAGCGACGAGACGGCAATATTCTCTGATCAGTATTGGATAAGGATTGGTTAGAGACGCTGGTTGTGCTGCTTGCCGTCGACTCATAGCCTTCAAGCTTTTGGTTCGACGATGCGCCCTGGCTAGGACTTTTGCCGTCCAATTTTGATGGCGACAGAGCTTTGTGGCGGACCAAAACCGGCGCGCTCCGGGTGGATTGAACCGACTCCTGCGAAGCTGGTGAAGAGTAGCCCCTTCTCGACATCTTCTTCCCGCCGCTCCAAGCCCGAGCAGCCTCGCGGGCGGCCTGGAATCGCGTCATACCGCTGCATGATGTCGAACGTAGTGACGCATGAGTGGCGCTGCTTTCTCGGGAACGCAGCTTCTCGCTCTTATCCTCTAGTAATACAGTCACCATGCGGCCGTCCTTGACCCTGCGAGTGATTCCAAGCTCAATCACACGAGATTTTCTGCCATACATGAGGAGTGTTCATCAGCATTCGGCATCAGCAGGGGCACGGGGAGGAGAGGCAGGAAACGTGTAATGGACCGCCAAGGTGAGCCAGATGTGACTTACAGATACTCGGACGATGCTTTTGGATTGCTCATTCTGAAAAATGGTACATTTGATCGACTGTCTTTGCTGTGAGAAACTGCAGTATGGGTGATGTCTGGCTAACAAGCACGATCCAATGTGGCAGCGAACTGGCCGTTTATGTAGCTGCAAAAGTACGAAGAAAATGTGATTCAACAAGCTCGTGTTATTGACGGCAACAGGAAGATAAAAGTTGATTATCGCGGGTAGCCAGATCCAGCTTGAAACAGTAGATAGAAACAAATTGACAGTGGACCACGAGCAAGGCTAGATGGTAGGTATAACTCCTCTCTCGCCCATCCAAGTAAAGACAAGAAGCCGTTGTGGGTGTGAGGGGGGAGAAGAGGGAAGGCGGGAAGGAAAGAACACAGTCAGGTCGTTTGTGCCCTGTTTGCTTCAAATCCCTTCCCCTCCTTTTTTGGTACTGGCTCACTCACAGCCGAGAATATCGAAAGTGAGGTCAGAGTGAATAACAAATGACACGAAAGATTTCCGTGTTCTTGATTTCATATTTGGCTTAGATGAACTGAGGTAAATATCTACGTTGTTTGTCCACGAGCCCTTCAGTGTGCATCTTCTCAACCCCGTCAAGAAGGATAAAGTAATTACCAGGATGTAGCAGAAAAGAGCTGCCATTTTGTTTGAGTGCAAAACACAATATATCAAGCGTGTCATTGCCATTGCTTCTTAGGCAGCCTCAATTTTATACATGTAGAGATTTTATAATTATACTGCTACAGCCCAGAAGCAGACCTTGCAGCAAGAGTTCGGACTGGTAGTGAAAATAAGCTGCATGAAGAAGTGTCCGAGTCCAGCTGACCAGATAGGTACCTACTTATGTTGCGAAAAAGGTTGCTAGTGTGGTGTTGAAAGGAACAATAAATGATGAACAGCCAAAGCAGCGCTATGCATTACATCTGCACTGTCGATCAAGGCGTCTGCGCTGCATTTCTTCCAGAGCCGTTTGGGGCTGTCTGACAGTCTGAGCCGGAAAGGGAAGGGAGCTTGGCATCCCTTTTTCTTCCCCCCTTCTACCACCGGTAGTTGATGAGCATCTTCATGAGAGGAGGGTGGGGACAGGGTCGTGCGTGCAGATTGAGAAAGACAAAGGTCCCGGGATCATGTCGATCTTTTAAGTGGGGCTCCGCTATCGAGACCCCCCACAAGCTCGCGGATGAAACAAACCAGTTCACTTCAACCGCGGGGCATGAACGGACAGGGTAGGTACTTTCAACCAAGGCGAACTGTGATGCCCACTATATTTTATGTAATGTTCAACTGATATCCGATGCCAAGATCATCGAGTTCGACGTTATATTTTCAAATGAAAAATCCCAAGTACATCTCCCAAGACTGAGCCAAAAAAAAAAAAAAAAAAAAAAAAAAAAGTGGACTGTATTCAAGATGCTCAAAAACTTGAGAGCCTTTGCCCATATTCACCCAATAACGGTTCTGCACAAGTACACCCATTCCCAAATACGCCAGGCAATGCCACCCGTACTCCTGTACCATTTATCCCTCATGACTCTGCCGTTACGGAGAGAGAGACAGCTAGACTATCAAGGAAAGAAAGAAACCAATATTATATAAAAAAATAAATTATCAAAGCTTTATTGACTAGAATTCCTCAGCTCCAGCAAGCCCGAAGCTGCACCACCCGTCAGGTTATCCTCGTCGTCGGGCCGCATCCTCGCAGCCGCCGGCAATATTGACCTCGACGGAGGCGACAGCCGCAAGCCACCAGCGACGGCCAGGGGACGTGCCGATGCCCTCCAAGATGACGCCAGGGCCGCCGCGCCCCCATACTCGTCCTCGGAATCGTCACTGCAGTCTGCAGTCGGCGGCCTCCGCGGCGCGTGGTGCAGGGGCTCGTATATCCTACGACCAGCTGTAGTGGTGTTTATGGACGATGGCGGCAGCGACGACGCGAGAAACCTCGGCTCGGCATCCGTATTGGACGCCGACGTCATTGGCCTTTCGCTCTGCGATACCGGCCGCATCTGCAGCTGTTCGAGCGGAACGTCGGCTTGGCCCGTCTTGAGCTTATAGGCCGCCAGCCTGAGCCTGAGTCTCAGGGTCTCAGCAGTCTGAAGGTCGGATCTGGTCAGCAACCATGCCCCTGTACACCGCGATGGTCAAAGGAGGTGGCTGCACAAAGAGGCTAGCCACAGTAGGGTTGATTATATACATACCTGTCTGGTAAGCTCTGCGCGGCTGGGGATGCGACTTGACGCTGCCGCCGCAACGGATCTCAAAATGTTTGGGCCATCTGTGTCTGGTTCTGTTACGGTTGTTGCCAAAGTTGTGTCGTGGGCCGAAGTATCAAAGACGGAGGACGCCGCAGGTGACGCGGCTGCTTGCTGGCTGTCGGACTCGTCAGGGACCTGTTGTTGCTGCTGAAGTTGCTGTGCGGCCTGCATAAACTTGTCAGTACGAGCAATCGGCAGAGAGCCATGATGCAAAAACCCAAGGAGAAGAAAAAGAAAAGAAAAAACTTACAGCCGGGAAGTTCTCCTCATCAGCTGTAGTCGAGTCCAAACATGTCCTCTTGAGCTGCTCATTCTCGGTCGTCGCATTTCCAGCCATAGCAGCAAATCTACGTTTCCTGGTCTCCTCAGAGAGTAGAGAAGATTCTGGCTTGGCACCTGGGGCAGCGGTCTTGAGCATGTTTTTCCTCTTGGGGGAAGAGACGTTAACATCAAGATCGCCGAGGACGCGCCTCTTGGATGGTGAAGAGGGGGCCTGTTGTTGTGCTGTGCTCATCTTGACGCGTGCCGAGAATCACGGACAAAAGAACGCCCCAATTATTCAAAGCAAAAAGGTTTCCGGCGTGCAATTGACAAGCCCAATTGAACAGAGAGGAGCGGTTGTTTTGATGTGTGTTGGCGTGCTGAGGGCGGCAGTGTCGAAAACGGCGCGCGTCTATGTTGTATGCCGGCGGGCGGGGAAGTAACGTAAATGAATGGCCGTGACGCGATTCAAAGCTGCTTTTGGAGCTGACTACCAAACCATTGAGAGCTCTCAAATTATAAAATAAACAAGAAAATCCAGAAAAGCTCAGAGTTCCTGATATCGAGCAGGAGAGGTTTTGATTTGTAGCTAAGAGGAATGATGCGTTGTTGAACGTTGGATGCTTTTGTTACAAACTCTCGGGGGCACGTCTTGGGTATTTGATGTACCGCAAACCACCTCTGCGCTAGGTCCAGGTATTTACAGCGGCCGTGTGGGGTCGCCCGCCCCAAGTCGCGTCGTGACCCCTGTCCAAAATCGACACCAAAAACCCCTGTCCGCCGCGCTCAGAAGAGAGAGAGAGACACCTAAAAGACGTGCTACTTTGTCGGCAGGCAAATAAGTGAAGTGGCGCGCCTCACAAACTAACCTACGGGTAACGCTCCGGACAGACCTAGCCACCAATGCGATTTGAACTTTTTTTTTTTTTTTCAGTCGAAACAGCTGCAGTTCTTGCATGAGTTTCCGCTCAATTCCTACTTTGAATTATATGGAATAATAGAAAAAAAAGTAAACACATAGAAGTTGAAACGAATCACTTCTCATAGCATGTATCGATTAAATGACCCGCGGCCGTTGTGGGGACGTGGGTGTGCAGTGACCAGCATAACCACGAAAATAGTCCAAGTCTAGTCAGCTTTCTACGACACGTCCAGCCTACAATCGATCCAGACGATCAAGCGCGGTACCACCCACTATCGCCTCGCCTTTTATTTTGTTTTATTTTCTTTGCTTTCCTTTAGCATATTTACCTGTCCCTCTTAACTCGAGTTGTTTTCTTCTTTTCCCTCGAAAAACACAATACTACCAGTTTGTAGCAAGTTGATCCTCGTCATGAACAAAGTTTCATATTTCCAAAGTAAACAAACACCAGAATAGTTGCATGGTACATTCTCCGCGTGTTTGAACAAAACAACCAAGCATTCAATTCACGAAGTGACAAGGAATCAGCGATATAGAAAGAGCAACAGTATGAATAATAAACTAAAAAAAGACAACTTGTCCTTTTAGCCGGCCGATCTTTGCGACCATGGTATCTAGCAGAGGAAAGAAAACAAGCAAATACATAAACAAGAATTTTGAGGAAAATAAGAAAGAGAAACAAAAACAAAAAACAAAAACGGTGATGCACCCATCATAAGAGGGAAACAGNNAAAAGCCAATCCCTACATACACCCGTGCGGAAAACCGCACCCTCATGTATTTTCCTGCTTTCATCGTGGTTAAGACATGTAACGGTCGTATGTATCAACAAAGCCGTCATCACCTTTCGCCTCAACGCTGCCGTATGAAACCGTCTAGCAGTCACTAGAACCCTATCCCTAGTCTCGATACCCCCCCTCAGCAAAATCAATGTTTTTCAAAGAGGAAAAATGCCAAGTGCCCAAAAGAAGAGTGCTTCTCCCTTACACAAAACGCCTATGCTAGAAGAGCAAAGAAAAAGATGAACCAAGATGCCCGCCCAAGTGGTCATGCGAGTATGGATGAGAAAACCGTAAAACAAGATATTGGCGATCAAAGCATGCTGGGTGCCAGCCCTAAAAGCCCCTTCAGCAGCGTTCAAGGCGGCGTGGTTCGGAAACTGTTGGGACGAACAGTCTCCATCAATTTACATTAGTTCGCTTCCAAGATGTAGTTGGATCCATCAAACGAGAAGGGCTTGTCGAAGTCGGTCGTCACGTCGTTCCAATCTATGAAACTCGTCGAAGTGTCCATGACTTCCGTGTTGTCCACAGAGAAGTTGTTCAGATTTACTAAGAAATCGTCGTCTAGCGCAGCCCACGCCATATCAATCTCGATGTTCGCATTGTCGGGGATGTCACTGTTGGGCTCAGAGGTGCTGCCATCCTTCGAGTCGGGAGTGTCGTTTGGCGTATGTGTTCTATATAGGCTCGGATCCGAGATCACTCCGTCTGCCGTAGCGCTAAAGTTGGGGACGCCTGCGAATATCTCATTAGGAATAACGGTTCCTGCGAACAGGTTCTCCTCTGCAGACGGCGCGGGCTGAGACAAAACCATGTCTTGAGCGGTGCTGCTGGCTGGGGTAGCGCCTGGCTGGGTGTTACCCATCATTCCCTGCCCTGGTTTCGCGGCATGGGGCCCGGATACACCGCTAACCTGTCGGTTCATCGGAACTGCTCCCGGCGTCGGCGTGGCCACAGAGCCGTCCTTGGATTGCGTCAGTTGCATTGCAACTGATTGCTGAGGCTGTGACTGATATGCTGGGGTCGCTGCTGATAATTTCTTCTGTTGATCCGCAGCCTCAGCAAATGCGAAACTCTCATTCAAGTACTTGAACGGGTCTTGACTCGGCTTAACATGCTCTTCCTGAACATGCAAATTGCGGGCTTCTTCCGAGGGGAAGCCAGTGGCGGCGGCATCGCAACCAGGTTCGGTGCACAATATCAGAGGTCTAGGAGGCTGTTTTGGTGCTTCGGCTACATTCTCGCGGCGAGCCTCCGGAGATGGAGGCTTGGTCTGAGGTGGAGAGCCATGTGCAGACTGCAGCGCAGGGGAAGAGACTTGTGCCGAGTTGGGCTTCTTCCGCTTCGGGGGAGGTGGGTTGAGGGTGTCCACTGTAACAGCAGGCTTGCCAAGGTATGCCGGCACAGCAGTGTTCTTTGGCAGAGACCCGAACCCAGGATACTGTGGCTGCTGGGCCGCGGGGCCAGAAGGACCCTGTGCGGCCTTGTTGGTCGGCTTTGCCTGCGCCTTGTTGGCCTCAAAGTTCTCTTCCGATGCGGCCTGGGGCCGTGGCGCCTGTGGCTTGTTGGGTTGTTGAGCTGCCGAACCTCGTGCATTGGCGACGGCGCCGTTGAAGAGCGCATTCATCTCACGGGTCATGACTTCAACCAAAGCTAGAGCTTGTTCGATATCGTTTAGCCTGACTGACAGCTGCTGCTTCAATTGGCTGGCATTATTGCCGTCTTCAAACTGGTGCATTACAAGATGTCGCTACATCCCAAGGTTAGTTAGTAAGCTGGCATACAAGACGGGTAAAAAAAGGGGGGGTTGTGACTTACGTAGCGGATGAACAGGCGCGCACGCTGTTCGTCGCCGTGGACATTGTACCACTGAGGGAAACCCTTCATAGCTTTCTGAAGCTGGGCAAACAGGAATGGTATCTTCTGTCGAAGCTGGGCGACTTCAGCCGCCGGAATGTCCATATCACGCTGCACAACTTGTGCCACCTCGTGTCCAATTTCGGTTGCCATTTTCTGTATGCGCTCCCGAACCTCTGGGGGAACGCTTAAAAGGACCTGGCGATTTCTGAGTGCGGCCTCGTATTTAGCCCTGTTCTCGGGCGAAAGCTTGGACAACTGTTCTTGCGTCAGTTGCTGCGATGGTGGCCGAGCGGGGCCAGAGGTAGCTGGCCTCTGCGGATTCTGGGCTTGAGTCTGCGGTACCTGCTGCTTCGGTTGCGGCGGTTGAGGTGGTTGCGGTTGCCTCGCCGGTGGCGCCGTGGGCCCAGTGACATCGATCACATCGTCCGGGCTAGAACGTTTGAGGTTCCGTCGCTGTGCTGCGTTCTGTGGCGCCCGCCCCTGAGACTGAGTGCGGTTCATCATGGTGGGTGTCGGTGCAGTCATGGCAGGTGATTGCTTTTCGTTAGTGGGTGGTGCTGCTGCCCCTGGAGGCGCAGGAGGTGGTTTCTGCGCAGGGTTCTGATTGAGCTCGTGAGGAGGTTGAGCCAATGGCTGACCAACGTGAACTTGAGGAGGCTGCGGCATGTTCGATTGGGGCTGTTGCGCCTGCCTTTGCTGTTGTTGATTTCGCTGTTGTTGCTGCCTCATTAGATAGTTTTTAGTTTTGATTTGTCGCCCAAGGTCAAACAGCTGCTCGTCAGTAAAGCCAGCACATCTCGGTTGTTTCCGTAACGTCTCGATATCTTGCGGAGATGGTTGTATGACATGCTGAGGCAAGCTCCGAGCTAGCTCTAGCAGCATCTGCTGCTGGTTGTTTGGCGGCGCGGCATTGCCCTGGGGTTGTGGCCCCGGCTGTGGCATTCCCATGCCCTGACCTGCATTCTGGGGCTGCTGGGGTGGCCGTGCCGCCATTTGCTGCTGATGTTGCAATGCTTGTTGGTTCGCCTGGAGCGGCTGCTGTCCCTGCTGCATTCTTTTGTTCATCTCGGCCTTGAACTGCATTATTTGCATCTGCTTTACCGTAGGCTCGTACTGCTGCATGAGCTGGTTGTGCTGCAGCCAATCTTTGAGAGCCTTGTAGTTTTTAATCTCCACAGGGATGGTCAAGTTAGGCATCGCCCTGGTGATCTGAGGAGGCAACTCCATGTTGTCCATATACTCAACGACTTGCGCGTGGCTCATCTTGCCGAGCTGCGGTGGCATCGGAGGACCTGGCATGCCCAACGCCGGGTTCGGACCGGGGTTTCGATTTTCCATCGTCGGGTTGTTCAGCTGCCCTGGCTGAGGTCCTACCATGTTAGTGGAGCCAGATTCAATCCACTTCGCTGTCAGCTTGTTGAGCTGCTCGGGAGCCAAGCCTTGAATCTGTGCCCTCTGCTCCGGAGTCATCCTCTGAAGTAGCAACATGACCTGAGGGTTCATGTGGACGTTGTTCACGTTGCCGCCCATGGAGATGGGAGTTCGTGACATGAAACGAGGGTCAAGTTGGGGCACCCCATTCGGCGCCGCTGGAACGTTCATCTGACCCATCGAAACGGGAGGGTTCGCCATAGGAGTGTTCAGTGTTCCCATAGCGGGGCTCTGGGATGTCATCGGAGGCCCGCCGGGACCGCCGCCCGGCTGACCCGGAAGCCCCGCCTGCTTGCCAGCTTGTGCCAAAGCCTGCGCTCTGAGCTGAGCCTGTAGGTGAGGATTTGCTTGCTGCATACCGAACGGCTGTTGCGGTCGTTGTGGCTGGTTGGGTGTCTGCTGAAGATTCGACATGCCTTGGCCCTGCATATTAGGGCCCTGCTGAGGATTTGCGTGTCGGTTCTGGGACGAATTTGCAGGGACAACTGTTTGGCCAGCCTCTTGAGCCATGAATGCGTTCTTCTGCTCGCTCATCATGCTTTCCATGTTGAAAGGGCTCATATGGTTACCAACACCTTGGGGCCCAGCTTGAGCGAGACCATTCACCCCACCAGGCCTCTGCGGCTGCAAATTAACCATGCCCTGGTTGGGCATCCCAGACAGGCCCTGTTGTGCCATCATCTTGTTCCTCCTGAACTGGTTGATCGCCTGATTTTGGAACCAATGTAGTACGGGATCGATTCCTTTACTTCGAAAATCGTTTTGTTGTTGGGGTGTCATTTTCGCCGCCATTTGCAGTCGGATTTGCTGCTTCGTGTGCTCGGGAGCCTGTGCATAGTTCTGCTTTGCGACTTCCAAAATTTTCTGCTTGTCTGCCATGGTCATGCCGTTGTCCTGCACACCGGCTCCCATGGGCATGTTGGCTTGATTTGCTATGCCTCCCATGCCACCCATCCCCATTTGCATCGGCGGGGATGATTGCTGAGGAATCGGCGAGGCCTGCATTTGATGCTGCAAATGTTGGAAGGGGAGCTGTGAGTTGGGCCCCATCCCGCCGTTCATCTGTGCCTGTGCCGCAGCGTGGGCCGCGTTCTGCATCATCCTCTGCTGTTGCTGCTGTTTCTGATGCTGTTGCTGCTGGTGCATGAAGGCAGCTTGCTGGTTGACATTGTTCTGCATGTGATGTTGACCCTGCAACCGTTTGTTCTGCAATTCGGCCATTTTGGATTGTATGAGTTGTTCATATGCGTTCTGCAACGGTAAGCACGTGTTAGTAGCAGAATTGATTTCCACATTCTCACTCAGCCATTCCCAATAAAATATATTAGAGTTTGAATTAAGGGTTTCTTACGCGATCTGGTGCCTCTACCAAGGCTCTCCTTTCGCAAGTCAACCCGAGTTCAATACACTTTGCTGTGTGCATATCGGTCGGCATGGCCATTCTAAACTGGGTCACTCTGCTCGGGGGAGAATTGTGTTAGTATAATGATCCCAAATTTTGAATGACGAATGGAAGCATGGATTTCCCATAGCTCTGTGATCCACGTCTGGCTTACAGTTGGCATGTTTTCCCCAGACGCTCCTGTATAGATAGTCCAGACTGCCAGCCTGTTACTATTGGAGGTTGCTCTGCAAGATGCTTGAAAACAATCTGGGTGATTTGGCTTGGATGCAAAGGTGGACGCTGCTGTGGCTGCATCATGCCTGCCATTTGAGGCATATTGCCAGCCATGGCGTCGGTTTGCCTCGCCGAGCAGGGCCCGGGGCTAGTACAAGGGGCTCGTCGCGAGTGTCTAAAATGACTTTCGGAAGCCTGACCGCGAGGGTTCCGGTTGGCGCCGAGACGCCGGGCTCAGGATTCGTACAGCAGGTGGAACGGAGCAGGATTGTTTCGTCGATTTAATTGTCTGGCGACCCTGGTCAACGAGACGAGAGGCCGTCGACGTGTACTGCGTGAGCTAGCGATGATCGTGGGCCATGTGTAAAAGCAGCAGCTGCTTCACAGGGTATGGTCGAATGTTTTCTGCGAAAATCTGGGCCCGCAAGTCCCGCGAAAATCCAGGCGAGACGGCGGTGAGAATAACCCGCGAATTCCGTGGTTCGCGCGCTTTTTCTTTTTTCTTTTTAAGAACTCGAGAAGAGCAGAAAGATACTAGAGTCGGATCTATCACGCCGCGGCTCGAGTCGTTGGCAAAGCGGTCGGGAATCGGGTGTCGTGTTATGATGTTTCCAGGCTCTCGTCCCGCAGATCTTCTCGAGGCGCGAGAGGACGGGAGGTAATCTGCGGAAATTTTGAGGAGCTCCAGACGTCTGGAGAAGCTAAGGCAGGTGATGGGTAGCAGGTTATTCCAATTGCTTGTCGGGTGAGAAAGGAATGGACCAAGGCCGGTGGGGGCAAGGGGAACGAGCAATGTTAGAGTTTGGATCCGCGAGGTTGACCAGAGGATTTAGGGCCCAACCACCACGCAAGCCAAGAAGAAATCGATGAAGAGCTGGGAGTAGGGAAGATGGCGATTGTTCCCTGTTGAATAAGGAAAGGACGCGTCAAGACGATCGGCGCATGCACGTCTGCGTAATATGGTATTTCGGTATGCGTTTGGGAGGTGAAGTCGATATATGGTCGTCGTCCAAGTCGACAATGCGAGGCGTGATGCAGACGGGAGAGGTGATGAGGCAGACAGAAGAGAAGAAAACCGCGTGGGACGGGGGTGACTGGGGAGGCGCCCCCAGCAGGGAAGCAATGGCACCAAGAGACCAGGCAGGGCAGGGGACGAAGAGGCAGTGGGGTGGGGATGGTGTGAGTGGGGCCCGATACCTCGAGACGAAGTACTGTACTTTGGGCAGAGCAGCTTCCCAAGTACCGGGAATTCAGCCAATTAACGAATTGATTTCGTCGCCCAGGTCGTACCTAGCTCGCGAAGTGCCTACAGGCTGGTGTGCCTTGGTGGTCGCCATCATTTTCAACCTTGAGGCGATCCTGTTTCGCGACAACAGAGGTGGGTTTTGAACTTTTCGACAATTGCTCTCATTTGTTACGAACAAAGTTATCCGTGTTTTTTTTTCTTTGTTTACCCATGATATCTCATCCTTTGTAAATTTCCTCTACCTCAGGGGCTTCTCTTCTTTTGGTGTTTTTGATATTTCTTTTTTTTTTTTTCCCCTTCGAACAGCCTCCGGCTCTGCACGTTTTTGGACCAAGCATGTGGATAAGGTGCTCAAAACTGACCCATGGATAGCAGTACCAAGCACAGACACTGGAGACCCGCCGCAATATTCACCAGTCAAACATGAATGGCCTCTAGAAAGTATCTAGGGCTAGCTAGTGGTACGTAGCACTATGTTGAAAAGACTGCCAGTTCCCTTCAAATGCATGATGACCTATCCATAAACTTTTTAATCGAACCACTTCGATACAATCTGGTTTATTCACTGTATTTGCAACCGTATGCCAGTTGGGCGGAGGCTTGATGTGTTAATAAGCGGTGGGCGTGGAAACCCTTGCAACGTCGGCAAACTACGGTCTACAAAGGATAACGTACCTACCTCCTACACCCGGTTTGTTAATGCATGCATTGACTACCTTGCATGTACGACTAACTGGCGTGGTTTGGAGAGCATTTACAAAGACCATGGTTGCGACCAGCAGGGTTTTTTCCATATTGTTTTGTTTGGAATCCTCGCGATTTCTTTCAAGAAAACCTTTACAGTGTGTTCTTTGCGATCTTCACATTCCGTCTGAACCACACAGCCCGCGGGGCCGTTGTGGACGCGCCTGATGCTTGGTCTACTCCGTAGCTCCAGTTAGTTCTTCTGATGGGTTTATAACAGGTGTCGGGTAGCTCGCCAGACTAGCACCTTGGCGGGCGGGCGCGGGTACGGAAGTGGACCAATTCACTGGATCCCGGGTGGAAGCCCACGAATGAGGATGAGAGTGGCTCATACAAATGAGAGACGTGGGAAAGTAGCTCGATCAAGGCTTGCAAGGTTCGTAAGGTTAGCGTAAAGATTAAGCAGCAAAACTTTTCTACGATCAAAGGTAGCTAAAGAGGTTTGCAAAGCACGGCTTGATCGGATAGCATACTGCAGCGATATCGAGAGAGGACTCGACAATCTCGGGAGTGTCAGAGTACATAGAAGCTGGGCCTGCTGAAAGTATCGGTAAATCTTAGGTACGTTACCCTTGTACCTGGAGCGAAGTAGGTTGTTTCTGCAATGGCATCCAATCCAAGTATGCAGGTATCCCGAAACAAGGGTGGGCAGACGGGCTGCTGGGATTGTTCAGCCAGACAGAATACAATGTAACCTAGAAAGGAAGAGGCGCTGGAAAGCTCCGCCCACGGCCTCAGCGTTCCTTTTCTCTGTAATTGAACTTTGACCCCAACTTAGGATTTTGGGCTGTTGATCTTTTTGTTTCCCCTTCCTTTGACGGTTACAAAATCAGGCAAGAGTGACAATCCAAATTGTTTGGGGGGTTGTTTTTATTTATTTATCTTTCCTCCCTGTAGTACTACTATACGGACGCTCTCCATTATAAACCCCACAAGCGCAAGGACCCCCCCAACCAGCCACTTCACACTTGAATTTGCCATGGCTTACCGTAGTCTAATTCCCAAGCACAGATGCATGCGTTGGCCGATGTTGGGCAGAAAGTTGGGCCCTTTTTTTTTTTTCTTCTCTCGCCCTCTCTCTCTTTTTTTGGCTGCGAGCGCGTGGGCGGGACGTTTCGTCCACTCTTTCGACAATGGCCGCCGCGTTTGCGGCACGCCTGCCTATGTACCGTACCTACAACACCTCGGTGTGTGTGTGTGGGGGAGGTTTAGAAGTACATCAACAACATACCCATGCAAACATGAAAGTGTGCCACACCAGATCTTTTTCGGACCCGGCCAAGCTCTATGGCGCTGGCCCCATCATCTAAAAGGCAGCAGCACCTTGATTGAGAGGCGCGAACCTTGCTGAGATTGAGGCTACGCCGCCCGTCTGTCACAACTCTAGCCTAACTACTCATGGCAGATTATCTCTGCTGGGACGGACGAAAGAAAATAAAATAAAACAAAGTCTACCACACCCGAACTGTTCCTAGGTCGCCCAAGAACATTCGTGCGTCAAATGGTAGAGAAAAGGAGCGAGGGACAGCACAGGTTGTCTGTC
Organism: Pyricularia pennisetigena; assembly: GCF_004337985.1. Lineage (NCBI taxonomy): Eukaryota > Fungi > Ascomycota > Sordariomycetes > Magnaporthales > Pyriculariaceae > Pyricularia > Pyricularia pennisetigena. The sequence continues at coordinate 1,656,181 of NC_043741.1, forward strand.
GCTCGAGTCAGCCTTGTACTCTGATGACCTATCTCTATTTCACTTTTCAAATTAGATGGTAGGCATACCCAGTCGGGGACTCGGAATTACCGCAGTTTATGGTAAATATTTGGCCAAGGATTATTTTATTTTATTTTTGTTGCTGTTTTATTTATTTATTTGCTTATTTGTTCCATCAACTTTTGCGTTGACACCAACCAGGAAATAAAGTAAAAATGGTATACAATATGGCAGTTATTGCGTGCTTTTGGTTATAATCCCTTGCGTCGCGTGAGAAGATAGGTACGGCCCGTGACAGTGCCGCCGTTGCAAACAATCCTGTCGTCCATGCGCCCAACCACATCTTATTGAGTCGCTGCGCCGGTGCATATGACTTCCTTAGGCCATATAGATGACGGTGGCGCGTGTGTCACAAAGCTGCTGGACGGTGCCAATTATCTGTTGGTGTACGAAACGTTCCTAGTTCTAGTTCAATGGCGGTTTCGGGTGTTACAGGAGCATTTTATGTTTTGGGCTTCCCAAGTGGTAAAATTCTTAGTTAGCAGAAAAAATTCTCCTTTTGACCATTCAATCACATCCCAACAATATTATAATAAACCCCCCGGGGGCGCATTGCGAGAGCGCTTGCTATTATTGCAGTAATTCCTGTGGTTCTATACGCTTTAAGGTATTCCACCAGACGTTTAATGCTTCCCGTTTCTTGCTGCGTCCCCGTTGGCCTGAAACATTGTACCGATCAAACGGTGCATAAGCAGTCGTTGTTGGGACCAAGTCTGTCCAACTTCAATAATCGGTCAAAATGTCCCTCTCAAGGAGGTTCCGATAAATCTCGATCCGTGCCGTGTTTTCATTATCTAGCCTTAAGTACCAAGGCACAGAAAAAGATTTGGCGAATTTGGGCTTGGGGGGCTTGTGCGTGGTGACTGGAAAGAACGGCATGGATGTTTAAACGGAGGGTTTATATTTTGTCAGAAAAGCCATGAATTCTCCAGAATGTAGAGGCATGAAGAGCCAAAGGCATGCATATATGCCAATATTGGATTCCCATTTTTATCTGTGGAGCTATACAAAATGCAACAATTTCTTGCAGGATATCATCTGTGATATATCTCAGTACCGTCTCGAGATCGAACATTACGTACAGTAGCAAGTTCTTCCATTTCTCGATAACCTGCAGCTGTTTGAAGGTCTACTATCTACACCATTCACTAAGGTCACAGGAGGCGGATGATGGCACGAGCTAAGTAGTGCCAAGGGTGCGACCGTCGGCTTTGCGAGGGGGACCTGGCCTAAACGACACGGTGGGCAGGGGTGGGCGGCCCAGGCGACCAAGGCACATTGCAACAATCAGGCTCGCATGCACGCCGGGGAGCAGTTTTGTCAAGTCACACGATGGAACTGTAAAAAAAAAGACCAACGCCACCAATTGAGTTGATGGACTGGGCCATACTCGCACAACAGCAACAACACCACCAAGGCAAGGCAGGGGAAAGGCGCCTCCTGCGCATATCACCAAAGGCATGTAGAGCTTCTACCTAATTATCCATTTACACATAATACAGTGGATTACTTTGACCTGACTGTAGCGCTCTTATCGATTTTTCTTCCAGGATGGATGGACTCAAGCAGCACTTTGGTGATTTATTTCTTTTGGTTTGCAAGGGGAGCGAGGGACCCTCAAAACCCTCTCTGTGGCCCCCCGGCTCAAGACCCCTTGAATGGTGTGGGTCATGGTTGGGTTGGAGAGAATAATCGGAGGTACCAGTACAAACAGCTCCGTACCTTCTTGCAAGTCAACAACGCGCAGGCGCCCGGTCAGTGTCGACAGGGCGAGGCTTGGTGTGGGGCCTAGGCGAGATCCTCATGATTGGCCACGACAATAGCAGACTTGCAGGGTAGATGGGCACAAGGATTTCATTCCATTCTACTGTATGGCTGCTAAATGCCGCCAGCCGCCCTGCATCTTCGTCAGACTCAAAGTAGGCAGGTACCTGAAGTTTACTTTGTGGTGGGTGTACAACCGAAGTTTTGGCATCGACTGCAGGTGTCATTCATGAGTTGGCTATCGGAGGTTTTTTTTTCCTCCCGTCCCCAAGTTGACGGGCGAAGGAGCGGTGTGGAAGCAGTAGGAAGTGAACAGTGTTAAAGAAACAAATGGCGGGCTTGTGCGATAGGAATTCGGTATATCATTCCCTTTCCTGTTGCATGGCTGCTTAAAAGAGCAAAGAAGATCGTCGACGGCTTGACGGGCAGCAGGTTTGTTGTACTGGGCACGTCGCAAAGTCTATTTTTTTTTTGGGGGGGGGGCGTGTTGGTGTGGGTAGTACTTCATAGGTAGGTTACGTAGGTAGGAACGTGGTAGTTGTTGTGGCCCGCCTTTTGAATGTGAGTTGGCTTGATTTATCAAGGCCATCGTTCGTTTTGCTTAATTTTCTGTCTGTCTTCATTTCTTTCTTTCTTTCCTTCTATTTTATGCTTAAAAGGCCTATGTACCTCTTTCGACGCCAGAATACTTATTCTTCTTGTTGGCAAGTTGTTTTGGAAAGCCGGGGGGTTAACGCCTGCATGGATTGCTATTGACAGAAACCAAGAGCCTGATTCGCTGCCCTACGTGCCTAGTAAGTAGTCTAGGTAGACACGGAGTTATGGTTAGTGAGTGTTGGTTGCTACCCAGCATGATCGACGCAAGATCCATGACCATTCATTCTTCCTTCGTTCCTTGCTCCGGTGTCATTGTTCCTTTCTTCGGGGGGGCTTTTTTCTCCAGTCCTTTGGGTACAAAGACAAAAGAAAAAAAGCAAGTCATCATTCTCATTGTGTTCTTCGTATCATAACTCAATTTTCTTCTTTGACTTGGCACAACCTCGCAAATC
>NC_043741.1:1659136-1674732 GCF_004337985.1 Pyricularia pennisetigena
GTAATATTTCTGACGATATCTTAAACTCTACGCGCATACGTCCCGTGCGCAGGGCCAGTCACCGCTCGCTTTGGCATGGAGTGGCGGGCAGTCAGTCATTCTTACCAGCGTCGAGTTCATAGTAAGCAACTTACTGACTGCGCCATATCCACAAGACCCAAATTTATCGGACAAACTTCACACACCTGATGAGATGAGGATTGGTGTACAAATCTGCTGGCTATCCTCCCTTTTGTCATCCCATGGTTACCACAACACATTCTTATGACAAGAGGACCCAATACAGATAAACTAAGGGCAACACTAAATTACGGAATGTTATGTAGGTAAGCTGGCATGGCAGAAATAAGATTAGATGTTTTTTTTTCTTTTTGTTTTTTTTTCTTCTTTGTTGTTTTAAAATTTCTTTGACCACACAGCACACCTTTACCTACTCATATCTGATTGTAGGGCTGATGAGGCAGTGCATCGCATCGTAGATTATTACATGTATCGCCGCTGGGGCAAAACCGACAGGTTACACGCCCAACATAGAAACATTTGTTGGAGCAATTTTGGGCTGGCATGGCAAGGTAAGGTAGTCTAGATGCTTGCTTTCACCCAGGAAAAGGGTATTTCTCCCCCCACGTCTCTGACAAAAGACGGAGGTGGATTGCTTGTCTCAGAGGTTACAGAATAAGGCGAAATATCTGCGGGGCGAAACGGGATGGGCCACCACCAGCCGAAAATAACCCTTCGCACTGTGTTAAATAAACTACTACTACGCTGGCTGCAAGGCGGGTCGGTGCAGCGAATGATGTTTTGACCAGTACCGTACCGATTATTCATTACCTAAGGTACCTTTTCACTACCAGACTACAGTATCTATCTACGTATGTATGTACGTATCGTATCGACCAACCAACCAACCAACCAACCAAAGAAAGCTTCCTACCTCCTCACCTCTTACCGCCTGCCGCAGCGTGTCATTACTCGTCTACCTACACGACCTATCATAGCTTCCTCATTCCTCTACCCTAACGTAATTAGATGCTAGGTCGAACAAGAATCACTGCTGCAGTCCCCCGTGCAAAACCGGCATCTCGTTCTAGACAACGCCCAGTATTTCGATTTGAACATTTTTCATCATTCCGTCAACAGGTGTTCTTTACTACCTCGGTACGCACCATGGCTCCTCCACAGTCGGCACACGAGTTCTTGGACTTTGTCAACGCCTCACCAACACGTGAGTCCCCCGTGACCATGCTTCCGTTGTCGATCAAAAGGAAGAAAAAGGAAAACATCGCTGCAATGCGAAATGCAGATGAAACATACAGAGAAAGCAAGTGCTAACCAGCAATCATCACCCTCATCCATCTTTCCTTGCTTGCAGCCTATCATGCCGTCGCCACGTCGGCCTCCTTGCTCGAAAAAGCCGGCTTTGAGTTGATCAAGGAGCGGGATAACTGGTCCCACTCCCTGCGTCCCGGCGGCAAGTACTACCTCACCCGCAATGGCTCGAGCATCGTCGCCTTCGCCATAGGCGCCAAGTGGCGCCCGGGGAACCCCTTTGCGATGGTCGGAGCCCACACCGACTCGCCATGTCTCCGCATCAAGCCCGTCAGCCGCAAGACCAACTCGGGCTTCCTGCAGGTCGGTGTCGAGACATATGGCGGTGGGCTCTGGCACACCTGGTTTGACCGCGACCTGAGTATCGCCGGCCGCGCCCTCGTCAAAGACGGCGAGGGCCGCTTCGCCCAGCGCCTCGTCAAGGTCGACAGGCCCATCCTCCGCATTCCTACCCTTGCCATCCACCTCAACCGTGCCTCCGAGTTCAACCCCAACAAGGAGACAGAGCTCTTCCCCATCGCCGGCCTCGTCGCCGCCGAGCTGAACCGCACCGGCGCTGCAGCTGCCGGCAGTAAGGACGACGGTTCTGCCGATTCCGCCAAGGACGGCGATTACCAGCCTCTGAAGGCCATGACGGAGCGCCACCACCCGTACATTGTCGACATAGTGGCGGAGCATGTTGGCGTGGCCGCCGACGACGTCGTCGACTTTGAGCTCGTTCTGTACGACACCCAGAAATCTTGCCTCGGCGGCCTCAACGACGAGTTCATCTACTCTGCCCGCCTCGACAACCTCAACATGACCTTCTGCAGCGTCATGGGCCTGATCGAGTCGGTCAAGTCACAGGACAGCCTCAGTTCGGACTCGTGCATTCGCCTCATCTCGTGCTTCGACCACGAGGAGATTGGATCCACGTCGAGCCAGGGTGCCGACTCGAACCTCCTCCCAGCCGTCATCCGCCGCCTCTGCGCTGTCCCGGCCTCGCGCTTCTCCGATGACGCCTCCAGCGACAAGTCGTACCACAAGGTCGAGGGGGAGGACGACTCGGCCACGGCGACAGCCTTTGAGCAGTCGCTCGCGACGTCGTTCCTCATCTCGGCCGACATGGCCCACTCGGTCCACCCAAACTATGCTGCAAAGTACGAGAGCAACCACTCACCCGAGATGAACAAGGGAACCGTCATCAAGGTCAATGCGAACCAGAGGTACGCCACCAACTCGCCCGGCATCGTGCTGCTGCAGGAGTCGGCCAGGCTCGCTGCTGTCCCGCTGCAGCTCTTCGTGGTGAGAAACGACTCACCGTGCGGAAGTACCATCGGCCCCATGCTCTCGGCCAAGACGGGCATCCGCACCCTCGACCTGGGCAACCCGCAACTGAGCATGCACAGCATCCGCGAGACCGGAGGCTCCTATGACGTTGAGCACTCGATTCGTCTGTTCGAGGCCTTCCTGAGCAACTACTCCAAGCTCGAGCCCAAGATACTCGTAGATTAGAATTCTTTTTGCCTTTTACTCTCTCACGGCCAACCTTGGGATGGATAGTGCTGTGTGGCTAGGCCTATAGGTAAAATTTATTCGCTAGATAAAGCTCCATCGCAGACAAGCCAGTTATACACATGTGTTCATTGTACATGTGCTGTTTTGGCTGGACCCCTGCCAAGGACGTATTATGCATGGTCTCAAGCAGATGACCCGCGCATTCACTGCTCCAACTGTGCCAAATAGAACGCTCTAGTCACTCAGTCCAATGCAACATTGCTCCATCTGGGTTACTCAATGTTGAGCTTTCCTCAAGGCCTAACAAACTCGGGCAACTACATTTATCACCTGGACACTAAGTCTATTGAGGTGGTATATAACACGTTGGCCCAAATGTGGCACAATCTTTGTTTCTTTTATCTTTCCTAACTTGCCGGTCAAAAAGCGCCGCTTGGAATATGTTCACAAGAAGAAAAAGGTCAAATGTCAAGTGGGGATATTCCGCCTCCCCAGCCTACACGTCCGTCCTCATTATCATTGAATACCTGACACCTACGTCCCGACCTGCCGGCAATACTGAGCTTCCTACCTCCGGTTCTTGATTAGGTTTTGTAGGTAGTTTCCAAACGTCTTCTTATCGGTCGATGTTGTCATGCATCGAAGGAATTCGGTCCCGTCGATACCTAGCGCAGGAAACAGCGAAGACTGGAGATGGCTGATAAAGGCATCGCCCGTTTTCACGTAAATAGCCTGCTCCAATGCTGCTATCTCGTTCAGCACCTGCTTGGACTGGGCGTCCTTGCTCGGGTTGAACTGCGGATCTTGCAGCACCTCGAAGCAGACAGGGTGGAAGCGATCAATCATGAACTGGTCGAAGCCCGGAATTGCTGGGGTCGGGGCGCCGGTAGGTGCTGATGGATTGGCAGAGATGTTGGCCACATCCGGGCCTCCCCAGACGGCGACGATCCTGGACAGCGTGCAGAACGCAAGACGACTGGCTACCATATTGACATGGCCACTAGTCTTGGCCAAACTCACAACCGACGAGATGATCGACTCAAAGAAACCCTGATTCGTTTCGCTGACCAGCACTGCTCCCAAGTCATTGTCGAGGATGATCTGGAGGAAAGTGAGATATTCCCTCCTCAGTTCCCCTAGTTGGATCTCATCGTCGGTGCCGGTGATGGGTTCAGCGAGTCCCGCAAATACTCTCTGGAGAAGTGGGGTGAGCAGCAAGTTAAGGACATCCGAAATCTCCGTCTTGAAGCCGTACACGACCTGATCTAGCAGACGAAGGAACATGGCCATCTCGTCTTTGGACGAACTTTGTGAAAGGAGACCCTCGATCCACTGCGGAAGTTGTGGAAGCACGGCTGAGCCAAGTACGTTGAGGAGTTTGGAGAAGGCCGAGCGGCAGGCGGCGCGGATATCCATACGAGAATTGAGCTGCCCGAGGGCAATCAGAATGGCCTCGGCCGCCCTGGCAAACTCAGCAGAGACTAGCTTGTCGGGTGTCTGCCGCTGATGTCCCGGCTTCGCATGATCGCCAAAGCCGTGGGCCAAAGTACCTAACGCCATGATGACGTGGTGGATCTGTAGAATGGCTTGTGCATCACCCGATTTGGCTTTCTCCAGATGATTCTCCATGTCTCTGAATAATGGCTCCATTACTGACCTTGCATACAAAGCCTGCTTGTCGACCGGGGTAGCCGAGGTGGATGAAATGTAGCCAATGGCCTCAAACAGGTACAACTGGCTATTGAAGATGGCGTCGGCTGAGTTGTCGGTTTGGTCCGACGACATGTCATCCTCGGAGCCGTCTTCCGCAGACACCTCGGCCTTGATGGGCAGGAGATCCGCGATCGATTGTATTATCGTCTCGGCTACGTTACCGACCTGAGCCCGCAACTGCTTCACGAACCTGTGAAACAGATACCAGGACCGCACCCGAAACCTTGTGAGATCGTAATGGACCAAACGAACAAAGTTCTCCAGCACCCGAGGGATGTAGGAATGATTGGTCTCAAAGAAGACGCAGTAACGAACACAGACCTCCATGTACTGGAGCAGGACTGCCGGATGGGGGAAGTCGGCGATAGCTTTATCACGTCCGGGTTAGCTTCCAAGCTGGTCTGTGTGACTTTTAACAGCATCAAATCAAGTGGCCACTTACATGATTCAACCAGCTTGCGCATGATAACATTGAGCCTCTCCGCAGCATTGCTAGATGGTTGACTCTTGGCGGCCAACCCTTGATTGGGCAAGGCCAATTCCCCAAACTGTAGCAGCTCGTGCAGCGCGAGATCTATGTCCCGCCAGTCCATTTGTGCACCCCGCTCGTCCAAGTTCTGCAGCGTAGTTGCGACAAGATTGCTCATAACGTCGATGAACAAGTTCTCGTCCACAGCCGCTACACTCTTCTGGAGGTTCTGCAGACGCTTACGTAGTTCGAGGAAGTCGGCCTCCTCTTCAGCTTCTTCGCCTTCGAACCAGTGTGAAGTTTCGTCGAATCGCATCTTAGCGACAATGGCATCCATGATGGGTCGTAGCATTTCTCTGTAGGCGTCGGGTAGCTCGGGGACCTTGCGCAAAAACGTAAGAATATCTGTGAGGGATGGTATGACGGTTGAGCAGACCTCGTCGTATTCATCCGAGAAAAGGCGTAGCAGCAGCGGTAGGAAATCTTGCAGATGCTGTCCAGCCTTTGCCCGTGTCTCCTCTCCTACGGACCCGTCCTCCAGAACCTTGACAACGTCCGTGACGACCACATTGACCAACTTCGCCACGGATTCTGCCAGGTCGCTATCGTATCGGTGAGTACCGCGGAACTGGCTGAGGGGTGGGCTGGCGACTAGCTCTGAGATGATTTGACGCAGGTTCAAAAAGCTGATAAGCTCCGTCTTGTCCGCAGGCTTCATCTTCTTGCCTGCTATCTCAGTGAACGCCTCGATCGCTGCATCCCGGACCATGTCGGCTCCACCTTGGGCGTTTACACGTCCAATGAGAGGGAACAGCAAGTTGAGCATATCCTGGGTGATTACCAGGGATATGTCGATCCAGCTAACCCACTTGGCCATAACCTTTAGTGTGTGCTCTAGGATAGCGTCGTTTCGTCCGGTATACTGCGAAAGCAAGTCCTGCCACGACTCGACCACAATCCGCATATCCCTTTCTCTAATGGCATCCTTCAGCTCGGCGTTGCGCTTGCCTTCGTTGCCCTGGCGGGCCAGCATGTTGTCGGCGATCTCATCGTGTACGGAGCCTAGGATTCGCAGGTACAGAGTAACACCTCGGATGTTGTCCCTCTGGCGAGGGTTCCCATCCGACGAGGCCGTCAAGGCGAGAAAATCCGTGAGGAAAGTTTCCCAACCCGACTTGTACAAGTGTGCAAACAGATATGTCAGAGTCTGTGTGAGCTTGTTCTGCAAGCTGGGGACATCTGGCTCATCCTGAGCACCCGGGCCATAAGTTCGCTTGACATAGTCGAGCAGAGAATCCTTGAGGAACGTGAGGCTGGCAGCATCGAGCTGCTGGACTTGCACAGCCAGGTTAACGATCTCAAGAGATACAAGACGAACCACGTCGGCCGACCGCGGTGACTTGGTAAAAAGCGTCGAGCATATGTGCCAAGCAGAGGGATCTGCCCGAAGCTGCTGCAAGAACTCGAAGGCTTGGCTCTTAAGAGAGGGGTCGGACTGAGGGTCCCAGGCTATTTGGATCGCGTTCTCGATCTATAGCGACCGACGAGGCAACCACGTTAGCCACACATTTCGATTCACACCCGTCATGTCGACACCAAATTTGTTGCGATGCTGTAACTGCCTGGAGTGAGACGAAAGGCTAGCAAGACAGAGACGTGATCCTTACCTGCGCATCCATATTGCCTGGTTACGCCGCAGCCGGCGGGGAATTGGAGTTAGGTTTCGAGAATGAAGATGGCGAATCTGCGAGAATTTGCCTCGTGGATATTGATGGTTTCCAGTTTTGGGTTATCCAGGTTAGTCAGCTGCGGTTGAACGGCAGCCCTTTGCTAGTTCATCCAGCATAGTTGGGACTCTCGGGCGGTGAAGTTGAGGCAACTACCTCCGCGCGCACATGTCTGATAGACACAAGCTGGAGGTAACGTGGGACTTGAACAGGGGGAGATTATGCAAAGCTTCGGCTCGGTACCTAAAAAAAGAGGGTGGGTAAAATTCGTGAGGGAGTCGGACTGAGCAAGTTCAACTGATGTGAGCAACGCTTTGATCGGGATTGCAGTGCGTTTGCAAGTTGGTGATCGAGTTTTTTGTGAAAGAACAAACCCCCCCAAGTCGTGCGAGAGTGCGGGAAATGATGCGACTGGGAAGTATCCTTGACTACTGTAGGGTTGACGTTTGATTTTGTTCTTTTTGCTGGGCCCAAAGGCGGGGCACTCACTGCCTGCCACTTCGTCACGCGTGTAATTTTGCTGCTAGGCTAGGTACCTCGCTACGTAAGTGCCCGCGCACAAGTTCCCGTCCCACACCCCGCCAAAGGGGGATCCATATTTTGATCATGGCAGCCCGGCAGCTTTGGAACCAGATACCAGGGTACAAAAAAAAAAAAAAAAAAAAAAAAAAAAAAAAGAAAAGACCACTGGAATGGGTAAAACCAACATGGTCGGTATGCTACTTTAGGAAATCCACAAATGATGGACATCTAGTTTAAATCACAGCAAGGGGTCATGGTGAACATCTCAGACACTGAATCTTACGAATGAATAATAAAAGGGTATTTATTTATTTATTGTTTGTGGACTGGTAGCAGCCCTCCCATTACGGGATGATTATTGATGCATTTCGTGACCATTCATTTCCTGAAATTCTCCAAGAGAAACTCTTCTCTTTCATCCTGAAGCATGACGACTCGTTTGAACGGGAGTTTACGAGGTCTTCTTCTTCTTCTTAGGAGGCTTCTCTGTCGACTCCTCCTCCTCCTCCTCATCGTCGTCGTCATCGTCTTTACCACGGCCACCCTTGCCTCCGTCACTCTCCTCATCAGAGCCAGTTCCCGAACTCTCGTGGTCAGAGTCGTACTCTTCAGCGACGTCACTTTCCGATTCGGTCTGGAAGTCCTCGTCCACACTCTCCTCGTCCTCGTCAGCTGAGCCCCGATCGGCCTTGGGTCCCACTTCGTCGTCCGAGGAGACCATCGCCTGGTCGCGCATAGCGGCCAAGAGGTTGGCATCCTCGTCGATCTCGTTCTTAACCCGCAGCTCCTTGGCCTGGAAAAAGGTCTCGAGAGCCTTGAGGTCCTCACGGTTAATGTTGCTGAACTGCGATGAGCCGCCACCCTTCATGTGAATCGTAATGTCGAATGTCTGCGTGGCCGATACTGCACCGCCCACACGCGAAAAGGTGACGGACTGCGTCTGCTCATATGAGATGTATGTTGCCGGCTTCGGCACGAACATGAATGCCTTTTCCAGGCAGTACAGGAATCCCTCGCTTGCCTTGATGGCGCATTTGATGCCGAGCTGGCCACGATGTCTGTTAGGGCAAGGGTTAGTAAATGTCCCAAAATACTCTGGCCGGTATTCGATCAAGATTTCATCTTACGTCTGGAAGCCCTTCGCCGGGGCCGTTATCTTCTTGTTGGCCAAGCCCCTGAAGATGTAGGTCACAACCTGGTGTAGTGGTTGCTCATAGTGGCCCTGGAGCTTGTCTTTGTACTTTCCGTTCAACTCCTCCTCGGCCAGGTTGAGATCCAGCGTAACCTCCTCGTCCCTCTTGAACTGCATCACAATGAAAGGGTAGCGGGTCTGGCCCTGGCGCAAAGGCGGATCCAAGCCGATACAGATGAGGAAATGCATCTCATCAGGCTTTGGAAGAACCATGAACTTCTTGATCGACTCGTACTGCAACTTGTAGTCGTACGTCTTGCCCCGCAACCGAAATGATGAATCGTACATGTCGATATCGAAGCGACCTCTGATAAAAATTGTCAGTAAAAATTACTCTAGAGGTGGGGGGAAAGCTCATGGGGGAATCTGGAATGGACAAACCTTGGCGTGAGATGCAGAACATCCAGAAACGTGGCGATGGTGTCACCGGCAGTCTCGCCAATGTCCGCCTTCTCGATCAGCGTATCGTAAAACAGCGTGACGGCATTCTTCTCCTCCTCGTCCGCATCGCTGCCTGCGTCTTCGCCCTCGGCCTCCTTTCTTGTCGTCGTGCCGGGGATGTAGAACCTGATCTCGGTGAGCTGGTCTTTGCTCGCAGTAGGCTTCTTCTCCTTCTCGCCGTCCACGCCAAACTCGACCGCAATCTCGTTGCGACCCGCCAAGTTCGTGTTTGAGATCTCCGAGTACGGCACCTCGAACGAAGGCCGGTTCTGAACGTTGAAAGTGAGCTCCGCCTTGCCGAATTCCGCCTTGCCCCAGTTCCAGCCGCGTAGCGAGTGTTCCTTGTTTTCTAGGTTGTGGCTGTACCAGTTTTTGAAAATTTTGCTCAGCCGCTCGTAATCCTGCGACCGCGCAAATCCGTCAGCAGATGCTCTCTCCGCTTGATGGTTTGGCTGCTACACGCCTGTCGGGATGGCGCTTACCTCTTGTTGGAAACCGTCCAGTTGAATGAGACCTGAATTGCGCTGAAGAATTTTGAGCTGGTAACCTTTTGCTGCTCGGCTCCAGTTTGCGCCGCCGATGTTGCTTTGGTCGAGAGTGAAAGCATCACCGCCGCCAGCAGGCTTCCAGCCGAGACCGTTCTCGGCGAACCTGCATTTTCCCGACTCCCTCGAGAGGTTGAGATAGATATTGTCGAAACTCTCACTGATAATCATCATATTCGTCAGTGTTTCCGATCAGGTATGACTAGCGGCGCTCACACAAGCTCCAGACGATAGTTCGGTGCGCGCATTGGGCAAAACAGTTACATACACAACAGACATGATTTTTTTTTTTTTTTTTTGGTGCGCAAACAGCGCGCCCGGTTTTATGTCCTTCTCAACCGATGCTTGAATGAAATTGATTGACCGGATGCTCGATACTGACTGCGGACGGTGTTGAGGTTCGATGATTGATGGGTAGGTTGTAGTTTGTGTTAAATTTCCTGGGAGGTCGCGTCCGCAACGGAATTTGGCAAGCAAGTGGACGCGACTTTAATGGAAGACCCACTTTTTATTCAACAACCTCTGATATGGTTCTCTTACTGCTGCCATTTCACCTAACAATCTTTAATCACGACTACATCATCAAGCTTGCCCATGACTATCATTAGCTCTGGAACTAATAGTTTTGGAGTATCTTTTCACACCAGATCAGAGTACAACTTGTATTCCAAGAGTAAACATTACTAAAAAAAAAATCCCCTTCGTAGCTGTATTTCACCAACTCCAGCCTTTGCCTCACTTGTAATTCAGCTCCGGGTTCGCTCGAAAGTTACACTGGCACCTACACTCGGGCACCGGACACTCGGCGTGCCTTGCAAACCACTGCCGTGCGTGATCCAGATGCAGCACGTGTTCACACTTTAGGCAGAAGGTCGGGAATCGTGCCGCAAGCTTCACCTCTGGGTCCGTAGACGCCTCGGGCTTGTCCGAGCGAGGCATGCCGACAATCTCTAAACAGACGACGCAGCGAGGCAGGTGGCGCTTGCAGGTGGGACAACTGATTCCGGCGCTGACCATCTTTGCCGTCAATGGGTTCTGCTGCTCCAAGCCTGGAGCTGAAGTAGGCGCCACGACGGCAGCGCCCCTGGACATGGACATCTCGGCGTCGCAATAGATGCACCGCAGCGCGATCTGTCGAAACGGCGGCGCGATTGTCGGCTGGCCGTCCCGTTTGCTTTTCTTTGTGCTCTCAACCTCGAACTTGGTACGTTGAAAGTAGGCCTTGTGCCTTTGCAGATACGCCCGGTAGGCTCTGCGCCATGCTGCGCAGCGGTAGTCCTCGACGTACCGGGGTGCACAGATGGACATGATGAGGATCGCGCTTTGCACATCATGGAACTTCTGGACATACTTGGCCAAGATTTCCACCATGTTGTCAGTGATTCCAGTGAGGACGATACCCGAGATATCTCCCGTTTCGGTCACGTCTCGGACCTCGGCAGTCAGCCACTGTGACAACTCCTCATCATTCAGGTACCTGACTGCAACGTATGCTCGCTCACGTAATGGTAGAGAACGCTGGTTTGCAATGGTGAGCCAGCCACGAGTGGCAATCAGAGACGAGATGGCTCTCAGATATGGATCTTTCTGGGAAGCTATGTTTTCGTCAAAGTCGAGATGTTCTTTGGCCAAATCGTTGTCGCCTCGCATCATAAGCTGCAGTGCCAGCGAGACGAACATCAGTTCCGGATGCTCGGCACTCGCCCTTTTGAGCAGTTTTATCGCATTCTTTGTCTCGCCCTTGAACAGTGCATGGGCCGTAGTCATCGTGTGCCAGGTACTTGTCTTCTCGGAGGCAGGGGTCTCCTCAAACTCCAACAGGTCGCTGGTACCTGATCGGCCCCAGCCACATATTGCCAAGCATAGACGCCGATGATGCACCTTTTTGGTTTCGGCGCCATCGAATTTGGGAAGTGCCTGTTTTGAACAAATGGCGCTGATACTCCGCTCCCAGGCTGCCGAGTCTGGTAGTGCAGCGCCGCCATCAACCAATCTGTTTAAAGGTTTATTCCCTGTTCATATCAAGTCAGCATAATGCACGAGGTCTGTGGTTATGGACAAGAGCCGAAAAAGCCTCACCGAGATCGCTAAACCATATTGTGGCAACTCCCATGTAGCTCAAGTCCAAGGGTGCGGCCGTCATCCCGCTATCCTGAGCCGCATCCTCGGCGCCTGCATATTAGTTAGCCAGGCTCAAAGCTTTTTTTGGCGTCAGTGTATCTTACCTGCAATCCACGCCCATGTGTCTCTCAGCCAAGGGTCGTCGGCTACAATCTTCCGGTTCCTTTCGCAGTCAAAGAGATACATCTCTTTCGCTCTCCAGAGCATGACGTGGTCGATAAAGAGCTGAGCCTCGCTTGGAAAACCAAGAGTGAACATGGTCGTGGCGAGAAGCTGCTCGTGTCGTTCCCGGTAGGTGATTGGATGTTCACCCTCATGAGTGAGAGGGTTCAGGGACTTATCAGTGTTCCTGGAGGGGATACTTCTCTGGAGCCCCTTGGAGGGGAGCGTGTTTTTTGCATATTCTCTCAGTATCCTTAATTTTTCCGCCACCGTGGTAGCTGTCCTAAAGGAGTCTGGGAGCGGCGGGGAGCCCTCCGCTTCCAGGTCTTTCAAGTGATAGCCACCATGAAATGGAGATTGTAGCACATTGGCAACCACTGCTTGTGCATCTGGTTTGGGCTCCTGGAAGAGTGGTATTTCGGAAAGTGCATCCTGCATTATCTTTGGCGCAAGAATCTCTCTCGCTTCCTGAGGTTCAAACTGTACAAGATCATGATGATCGCCACTAGCTGGATATTGTCAGCACTAAGAAGGAAAACTTGACCTGGGTCTGCTGGAGGACTCCTTACTCTCCAACCCTCTATTTGGGGCCTGCCATGGGGAAAGTTTATACGGGTAGGAGTTCGTGAAGGACGGAACCTCCAGTATCTCAAAGTCACTGTTGGCCCGTAGTACCAACAGTCTCGGCTGCTGTGCAGCGTTTGCGTTGGTGACCCAATCAAACGATACAATTCGCTCGTTCTGCTTGGTGGGATCCAAGAACTTGCTATCCATTTCATTGGATTTGTTCACTTCCAAGAGTTCAGGGCTACCCTCGACCCGATAGGTTTCGTCGAGACGTTCGGGACTGGTCGACATTACTTTCAGCTGGCCCGTACGGGATAGCACTGCAAGCATGCCTCGCCTGTCTCTGCAGTACCGCATAGACCTGATGAAGGAGGTCGTGATGTCGCCCAAGCTGTCGTCTGATTCAAGTCCCAGGGCATTGTTAAGCTGCAACGCACCGCCCCAAGGGAAGGATGGCTGATCCTCCGTGGCTGTGGTGTAGGAGGGAGAGGCATGGAACCTGCTGGTCGCGCGGCGGTCCCAGACCATGATGCCGGGATTATCAAGGACTGAAGAGGCAAAATAGTTGGGGTCCGCATAATCAATTGCAAGATTATTACAGCAATGGGTGCGGAAAGTTGTGGCCCCCGACGAAGGATCTGTAGGACAGGGACACAAAACTTAGTCTTGGGTTGTTTGCAGCAACCCGATCTGGCAAAGCAGCCCTACAACATCTGACAAGTAAAACCAACATACCACGTAGATCGTGAATCCGCAGACCGTCTCGCTTGGCGCCTATAACCAGGGTGTTTGGGTTGTCCTCGAAAAACTTGACACTCGATACAGAAACGCCCATTTCGTTCTTGTACACAGGGTCGGGGAACTTCAAGTTGTCGGGCAACCCTCTAGGACTCGCCTGCGTAATGCTGTCTAGCTGGCTCACATCCCACACGTAGAGACTGTGATCACCCCGGGCCCTCTCCAGGCCAACTGCCAACTTCCCATTGGTGTTAAAGGCTACGGCCTGGCAAGTGCGAGGCGCTCTAGGCCTGATGGCCGACATGGCCTTGGACTCGCCATCGATCCTCAGTATGTTGACATCACCGCTCGAATTACCTACGGCCAGGATATCCGGCAGTGTAGGTGACCAGTCGTATGTCGTCAACAGAGGGATGTTGTCGTATGTGAAGAGCTTTTTGCGGTCGAATGCGCCGTTTCTGGCATGACCAGTTGGCTGATATATATCAACTCTTGGGTTTTGGAGACTAACATGGAGAAAATAGTCTCGTGTGGCGCTTGGATACCATTTTATCAGCCCTGGTTCTGGCCGGTCACCCATGGCTAGGTGGGTTCCCCTAACGAGCAGGGGACGAGATTGCCACGTTAATTGGGGTCGTGCACATCAAAATTCTTCGGTCGTGATACACTTTGTAAGTCGTGGGTCGGATGATGACCCATACTCAAAGCTGGCTACCCGGGTAGTGTATGTGAATAACCATATGCTTGTCCAGAACTCTCTCTACTGTTGATCAGCAATGGCGCGACTGAGCCTAGGTAGACGCGCACATCGCAGTCCCCTTGACCGAAGGGGCTGATGAAAGCGGCCGATGTTGCCCTACAGCCGTCTGAGAATCGAAGTGAAAAAAAAAATAAATAAATAACAAAATTGCTGACTTTGGTTTTTTATTCTGTCGGTAAGGCGAGTTAACATGACATAGGTTGAATGTAAGGTGCAGCTGCGTTCCTGGTAGGTCAGCTCGAGGACTACCCACAATACAAGGATACTCCAGTGGGGAAAATCGGATGCGGGGGAGATAAGATAAGGTGGCCGGCGCAGGGGGAATTTTTGATCACTTCGGCGCAGATATCTATTCTCGCAAGAACAAAAAAGTAATGCGACACATTGAACATTGGGGAAGGACAAATAGAAACGCATCTGGACAGAATCTTGTTGAAGGGAAAACGGATTTTGGTCTTGCCCAATATAATTGCCACGGTCCAAGCTCCCCGGATCAAGTTCTCTTTCTTTCGCCTGCTGTGACCTGGACGAAACAGCCACATTAGCCAGCAACCGACAGGCGGCCGAAGATGGGCATCAAACGACCTCATGCGTCAGTTGACGACATTCATCCCGACCGTGCAAGCCGCATAGAAGGCGGCCCCGCACAAAAAAAGTACAAACAAGCACGGAAGAATCAAGTAGACGCCGATGGCTCGCTGGCGGCGGTCAAAAAGCGGGCGAGGAACATCGAGCGCGCCCTGTCGAGGCAGAGCGCCTCGGAGATGCCGCCCACCGTGCGCGCAGAGCTGGAGCGCGAGATGTCTGCCCTCAAGTACAGGATAGAGAGCCACCAGGAGAAGAAGCATAGAAGCCACATGATTGGAAAATACCACATGGTCCGGTTTTTTGGTTCGTTTGTCCCGTGACGCGGTTCTGTGGCCAACAATCCTTTCCCCTTGGACCTTTTTGGGTGTATTTTTCTACTGACACTCTTTCCGGCTGCAACCAATAGAGCGCAAGAAGGCACAAAAGCTCGTCAAGTATGTGCGCAAGAAGCTTGACCAGGCCGAAGATCCGGAGCAGATTACCGAACTGAAGAAGGACCTGCACACGGCCGAAGTCGATGTTAACTACGCCATCTACTTTCCATTCCTCGAGCGATACGTCAGTCTGTATCCAAACACGGACAAGTCAGAGAACCAGTCGGACGCGAAATTGGCCCTGCTGCGGTCAGAAAGACATCCCATTTGGACCGAGATTGAGCGGGCTATGGAGTCTGGACCGAGTGCACTGCACCAGCTGCAAAATCGCAAATCAGCCAAAACCGCCACCAAGGCAACCAAAACCAAAGCCAACACCGCCAGCAAATCTCGTGCGGAAAAAATGTCGGGAGAGGCGTCCGACAAGAAGGGCAAGACAACTGTTACCAAGAATTCTAAACAGTCTTCAGAAGCCCAGTTAGATGAGAAGGATGAAGATGGGGATGAGAGTGACACGGGATTCTTCAATTAGCCGGCGAATCTTGTACAACCCGTCCAAGCGGATGATCAAATTTTTGTTGTTAGCGCTTTAGTATACCCCCGAGATGCATTGTCTTATCTTTCAGTCGTGGCGAAACAAACTGTAAGGCATGTATTTATGTCAGCTCAATAGGCATGGCGCCGGGTTGTACTGCACAAGTGAGTGAGCATTCATCTCATGATGTATTTGGTACCTCGGGACAAAGATAGAGGTGAGGCTGTATGAATAAGATCGTAAGGGTTGGGGTTAAATTCAGCAAACGCCATCCACTCGTAACCAAGCAGTTCTATCTACACAAGCTACAGCCTCA
>NC_043741.1:1675693-1716286 GCF_004337985.1 Pyricularia pennisetigena
CGCATGCCTGCTTTATATCCTGGAGTGAATAGTATGGCTAACTCTTGTCACGCAATGCTGCTGCTGCCCTACCCTCGCAGTGCGAAACAATTTGCGGCCCGTTGCGCCGTCGAGTGGCTGATGCAGCAGCAGCTCATGCCAGCAGACGGGGAAAGTGTGGTGTTCAAAAGGTCCAGGATCCAAAACCCTACCGTCTTCAGGGAAGCACCACTCAAGGTCGTCGAGGACGCAGCAACCGCCAAGACGGCCTCGCCACCTCCCTTGGTACAGCGTAAAATTGGTCAACCCGCCGCTGATCCCGGTGCTGCGACGGAGAGCAGCAAGGACGAGACGGCGAAGGACCTTAGCTTCGTCACCCGCGTCGAGCAGCTTTGCACCCAGCTGGGCTATGGGAGGCCAATATACGTCCTCAACCAAGCCGAGAACACCCAGATATTCTCTGGCTGGGCTGACTGGCGGGATGAGATGCGGGTCCCTGCTTCCATCGGGGTCGTCAAGGATGTTTGGGGAAAGAAGTTAGTCCTTATCTTTTCATATCGTCGTCCCTATGATTTTGAGAGACACGCCCCCCCAAGGACATCTGCAGATTGGCTGACAATGCGGAGCACCCTGTCACGTATAGACACGCCAAAGAAAAGATTGCGGAGCAGATCCTCACTCATCTTGAACAAGTCCAGGCTAAGAGGATGGAGAAAGTCCGGGCTATAATGGAAAAGTGCCAGAAGATGTGTTCGGCTGAATGAATGAGCTATGTTATGAAGGAATAATTATGAGAAACGCTGCATTAATTACCAAAGTTTGCCCCAGTCGCTGGAGCTGTCGAGGGATTGTCGACCTGCCCAATACAGAGCAGTGACGATTACAAAACCCTCCATATTGCTCCGGCAGAGGGAGTATTCTCCTGAGCATCGTCTTTCGCAATCTTTTCGATCCAGTCACTCTCTTGCTTGAGAGCTTCCCTCTCCATGTCCTCCATTAACTTGATCTCCTCTAACATGTCGTGGGAGAGAGAACGACAAGCGGCAAGAATCATGGTTAGGCTTGACTCCTCCGTCTCGACCCCGGTGCTGTCCTTCCCCGGTGATCTGCGAGCACCATCATCCACTCCGCCCTCCAGATACCTCAAGTCCATACGCCAGTTGTCCAGCTTCCTGGCCACCGATGCACACTCGTCATGCCACGCAGCGTCTAGCTCCGAAATGAAGACGAACTCGTCGTCAACGTCAAAAATACCGCCTTCTCGCCTGTCGTTTACGTATCGTAAACGTTCCAGCCACTTTTCAAACTGCCGTACGACCCGCGCGTGCCGGCCGCCAGGTTCGCTGAGTTCCCAGAGACCCGACAAGACTGCATCCAGCGCCTGCACCTTCTCCTCAAGCTGACTCGGGCCGTGGGCCCCGCCGCCTTGAACCCAGGCGTCCAGCGCCTGGGCGTTCACATCTTCGGTCCTCTTCGCCTTGGCCTGGGCGACAGTCGCGTTGGCCTTGGCGACAGAGTCGAATCGTTTTGCCAACCTACTACGAGCACTCGCGTGCCAGCGGTTGGCGGTAGGTCCTGCTTCCCGGTGTAGGAGGCAAAGTTGGAGCAGCTCAGTCTGCCGCCGGCTCGTCTCGGCCGTGATGGCAACGTTTGCGGGCAGCTTCGATGGCGATGGCGGAGCGAGGAAGGTTGATGTCAAGGGTTTAGGGGCGGCCATCTTGAGCGGGGAAAAGTGCTGCTGCATCGTGTTGAAGGCAGGCTTGTTTACCTGGGCCGCTTGGGGCTGTTCGACTTGTGGCAGTTGTTGCGACTTCGGCTGGTCTAATGTCCTGGTTCTCAAGGGGTTCGACGGCGCCCTTCGATGGGCGGCTTTCGCCTGTGCCGTGACAGGAGGCGGGCGCGATGTTATGCTTGATGTTGCCGACATACCCGCATGTGACGAAGATGGTGCAGGATGGAGCAGGGTGGCGTCTGTGAGTGTCGTCGCTGAGGATTTTGCGCGCGAGTGGTTTGAACTGACAGACCTTTCGGCGCCGGCTGGGCCACCCGAGGTCTTGGGCCTAGGAGCAACGGCAGCTGATGATGCGGCCGGTCGGCGCAGTCCGGTCCCTGAGCCCGTCGCTGCCGATGCCGCGGCGTCCCTTCCAGGTGTAACATTCTCGTTTTGTTGCGCGGGGCGCAGGGTCTTGGAGCCGAGCTTGCTCAAGAGTCCTCCGGTCCGAGTCTTGGGGGCGGCTCGCGGAGCGGTTGTCGATGCCGACGATGTGGTTGTCCTTGTGGATACCGACGCCGATCTAGCGATTCCAGATAGCGGTGGCTTCACCGGCAGACGGCTGGGTGAGGCATTGCGCGATTCGTCAACAGAGGGCAGCCTCGAGACTTGGGAATCGTTGGGTTCGGCATTGGCAGGTCGCTTTATGGATCTTGTCCTAGAAAGAGGCGGGTGGGCGGACATGATGGGAGAAATAGGTGGTGGTCGCAGGCCGAGCGGGGCGGTGACATTCAGTAGCTCGTTCAATTTTTGAAAGTGAATCAAGATCAACCAATACTCGGTCTGGGTTTGCCATTGATTTAGTGTTTACTTCTTTGCTACGGTACAAGGGTCTTACCGCGACCCCTTGCATTGATGACGGGTTGCTAGGGACAGGGATACCCCGCTGCATGGCTTGCTGGGCGTGGGCAATGTGGGGTCAATTACTCTTGTCGTACTACTTCTCTACTCGTCTTTAGAACCCGCCGAGTGTCACCATTGAGAATACGAATGCGATATGCGACTTTCAGGCCATATCGCAGAAACCAGCTCCCTGAATGCAGATGAATGAACTATAATTAAACATGTGAAAGCGTTAGCAGGTCAGAGCGTTCGAGTCCAATGGGCGATAAGTTAATCAGTAAAAAGTAAAAGTCGAGCGTTGCTGGAGTTCACCATGTGGGACAAACAACACGCCCAAACAAACTGATGCACAACTTCCCTGTTTCTGGCTTATCGATACAAAAAATTTTGGTGGGATGGCGCCCGGGGTTTTTTTTTTTTTTTTTTTTTTTTTTTTTTTACCTGTAGGACCCTAGTCAATAATTAAAGACTTCCCCTCCTTCCTCGCAAATGACTGAATGTAGCGACACAATGTAGCAGATTCAAACTTTTTGTCGAGGGGAGAGAAGGAGTTGCAAGCGCAATTCTTCATCCGTTCCTCGCATATCCCTTCCTTTCCCCTAAAATCTAGCCAGCTACATATTTCCAGTTCTAGTTGCCAGCACCATGGAGTCCCTCCGTGTTCTTCTCATTGGCAACGGAGGCAGGGAACATGCGCTGGCTTGGAAACTGAGCCAGTCGCCCCGCGTCGAGTCCATCATAGCCGTTCCAGGCAACGGTGGCACCGCCTTGATTCCCAAGGTTGTCAACAACACCAGCGTGTCCGCCGAGGACTTTGACGGTCTCGTCGCCCTTGCGCGCGCCTCCAACATCAACCTCGCCGTCCCCGGTCCCGAGGCCCCCCTTGTCGATGGCGTCGAGACGTACTTTCGCCGTGCCGGCATTGCCTGCTTTGGTCCTTCGCAACAGGCCGCGCGTATGGAGGGCAGCAAGACTTTTTCCAAGGACTTTATGAAGAGACATAACATCCCCACTGCCGCCTACGAGAACTTCTCCGACTTCGCTGCCGCCTCGGAATACCTGAACCGTGTCGGCCACAATGTGGTCATCAAGGCAACGGGCCTCGCCGCCGGCAAGGGTGTCATTATACCGGAGTCGCTCGAGGAGGCGCAAGCTGCGCTGAAGCAAATCATGCTGGACAGGGCTTTTGGCGACGCCGGCAGCGAGGTTGTCATTGAGGAGTTCCTGACTGGCGACGAGCTCAGCATCCTCAGCTTTTGCGATGGCTACACCATCAAGTCGCTACCCCCTGCACAGGATCACAAGCGTATCTTTGACGGCGATCTCGGCCCCAACACCGGAGGCATGGGCTGCTACGCCCCGACAAACATTGCCACGCCAGAGCTCATTGCCCGTATCGAGCGCGAGGTTTTGCAGCCCACCATCGACGGCATGCGCAAGGAGCGCTGCCCGTTCAAGGGTCTTCTTTTCACTGGCCTCATGATCACCCCCAACGGCCCCAAAGTACTCGAGTACAACGTTCGCTTCGGCGACCCGGAGACGCAGACTCTCCTGCCTTTGCTGTCGACTGACACTGATCTCGCTGAGGTCATGGTTGCCTGTGCCGAGGGTTGGCTGGACCAGGTCACTGTCAAGGTGGAACCCAAGTTCAGCGCCACCGTTGTTGTCGCAGCCGGCGGCTACCCCAACAGCTACGCCAAGGGCACCCCCATGACTGTCGGCCAGCCACCCGCCGGTGTCACCATCTTCCACGCCGGTACAAAGTTGTCTGCCGAGGGTCAGCTTCAGACTTCTGGTGGCCGTGTCATTGCCGCCAACGCCATAGCCGATACCCTTGAGGCAGCCGTGCAGAAAGCGTACAGCGAAGGAATCAGCCTCATCTCTTTCGATGGCATGTTCTACCGCAAGGACATTGCCCACCGCGCCTTTAGGCAGAAGGACCAGAAGCCTGCCGCCCAGGAATCGCTGTCCTACGCACAGGCCGGTGTCAGCATCGATGCCGGAAACGAGCTGGTTGAGCGCATCAAGAAGGCCGTGGCATCGACTGCCCGTCCGGGAGCTGATGCCGAAATTGGAGGCTTTGGTGGTGAGGTGGACCTTTCTCGGGCTGGATACCCGAATGCGCCTGTGCTGGTTGGTGCTATCGACGGCGTCGGTACGAAGCTGAAGATTGCACAGATCGCAGGGCGCCACGACACGGTCGGCATTGACCTCGTGGCCATGAACGTCAACGATCTGGTCGTCCAGGGTGCCGAGCCTGTCATGTTCCTTGACTACTACGGCTGCAGCCAACTTGACGTTGGAATGGCCGCATCCTTTGTTGAAGGCGTTTCCGAGGGTTGCAGGCGTGCTGGCTGTGCCCTCGTGGGTGGTGAGACGGCCGAGATGCCAGGCATGTACCAGGACGGCGACTACGATGTCGCTGGTGCCGCCATTGGTGTCATGCAAGCCGCAGCCAGGCTACCGCGCAAGGACGACATGGCCGAGGGTGACGTTGTGCTCGGTCTTGCTTCGGACGGCGTCCACTCCAACGGCTACTCCCTCGTGCGCCGCATCGTTGACAAGTCTGGCATCTCATACTCTGACGCGTGCCCCTGGGAGCAGGGCTCCTCCAGGACCGTCGCAGAGAGCCTCCTGACGCCCACCCGCATCTACGTCAAGTCTCTGCTTGCGGCGCTGAAAGCTTCCCAGGGCGCCGTCAAGGGCCTGGCGCACATCACCGGCGGCGGCCTGACCGAGAACGTGCCTCGTATGCTCCCCAAGCACCTCGCTGCAGAGATTGACGTCGCCTCGTTTACCGTCCCTCCCGTCTTTGCCTGGCTGAGGAAGGCTGGCAACGTGGTACCGGCCGAGATGGCACGCACCTTCAATAACGGTGTCGGTATGGCCATTGTCGTAGCTGCGGCCAACGTCGATGAGGTTGAAAAGACCCTGCAAGCTCAGGGAGAGACCGTGTTCCGTATCGGACGTCTTGTGTCACGGGGTTCTGAGGAGGAGGGCTGCAGGCTGCTGAACTTGGAGGCCTGGGCTGCTTGAGGCAGGTTGATAAGGATTTTCTCGCTATGTGAATTAAGGGGGTGAAAAAAAAAAAAAAAAAGCATATGCGAACAATCTGGCCAAGAGGACAAAAGATAGCGCGATATTCTTCACATATATGCGAGTCCTGGGTTTTCAAGTTCATCATTTGATATTGTAATTTTCGTCGTGCAAACTTGTCCCCCAAAAGAATTGAGACAATGTGCAATACTCGAAACGAGAATCATATGAATGAATATTTGCCATTGATTTTTTTGGCAAATAAAAAATCACAAAAGTGCCGTTTGGTATCTATCCTTGTTACACAAAAGAAGAATTCAAAATTTGAGGGGCCGACGAGTGCACCTTGGCTGGGGTGACTACTCTCTAGCTCCGATAAAAGACAGAAACCCGCTGGCTGGTCCGAGACAAAACGAGAAAAAAAAAGAAGAAAAGTAAATCGTAAATATATACAACTTTGTTTTTGTGAATCCATATCTTTTTATTCCCCACCCTGGGAGGAGCAGTTCTTTTTATTTTAGTTTTTAACTTGTTTCAAAGCAGCATGTGACTTGAATGTTCAAGATAAGAAAACATGGCTGTCTGAGAATTCAAAAATAAATGGTTCTTGTTTTTGGCGCCGGAGTGGAAAACGGGGAAGTTCCGACAATCAAGCAGGTGCGGTCACAACAGGAAAGGCCGGAACGCCAGCTTTGTTGCTGTTGGTGGAGCCCGAAGGGGCATGCGGCGTGCTGCTGCCATGGGTCTTGACATGCGCCATGAGCGCATCTAGATCACCCCTGTTCTGCGCCAGCACGTCTCTACAAGGGGCGCAGATACGCAGGTAGCAGAACTTGCACCTGAAGCGGTCCTCCGAGTCCGCGCGGGCGCATGTTTGGCAAGCCAGGGAGTAGTTGGCGTTGCCCGTGGGGACCATGAAGCGGTGGCGGTGGAAGCAGTTGAGCTGAGACCGGCTCAGCGGCCTCATCTTGTAGACTGAGCCCGACAGCACGTCGTCGCTTGTCAGCTTGGTCGCGGGGAAACGAGCAATGGCCGGATCAAAGTCGTCGCTCTGCACAAGCTCCTTGTATATCGTGCCATCGCTGGCCGGAGGTGGGGGTCTGGGTTCATATGGAGAAAGGAGGTTCGGCTGATATTGTTGTTGGCTCGTGTTCGGTCTGACGGTGGAAACTTGGCTCGTGTTTGCATCGGACTCCAAGAATACTTCTGTTATCGAGGCGGCCTTGGTGAGTTGCTGGTCTTGATTGTTGATGCGCGCCAGCGGCGACGAGGGTAGCCCTTGGAGTTTCGACGTGGTCCTGACAGGAAACTGATCTCGAGGGCTGGTGACGTTGGCGTTGTAGCTGCTATCAACGCTGGGCGAAGAAGATCGTGCCTGCCCTTGGCCCTGGGGGTTCTGAGGTATTTGTACCTGTAGCGATTTGGTTGGGTCGGCAGGTGTTGCGTTTGGTGCAGGGTCTTGGAGCGATCGTGTCGATGATTCGGCGGTTTTCTCAAGGACCGATGGAGCTTCGACGGAGTCCTGGGCCTTTGTGGTCTGTGAGCCTCTCGTGGAACTGACCGAGGACTCTTTGGTGTCTGCTCGGGGCCTAGGGGACTTGGGGAAGCTGCAAAGGTTGCCCATCTTGGGAGCTGGGCTCGCCGGGAGGGTTGCAGCGCTGGTTGCAGGTGGTTTGAGGGCTTTTTCAGGTACGGCTGGGCCCTGGTCTGGCGACGACGACGAAGACGAAGAAGAAGAAGAAGAGGGCACAACCGGCAAAGGTTTTTTCTCATCCAGGTAGGAACTAATCAAGTCCGGCGAGGATGCTGGTGACACGGGCGATACGACATGTTCAACGATGGGGCTCTTCACATCGTGTTGCTCATAGTCGGGGGTGGGAAGGCGACGAATGCCGGCGTCGGGAGATTGGTTCGATGGCTGCTGCTGGGCTTGCTGGTGACTTTGCTTTTGAGGGTGATAGTCTGGAAGGTGACGCACGGCATCATCTTGCTGAG
This sequence comes from Pyricularia pennisetigena, assembly GCF_004337985.1. Classification (NCBI taxonomy): domain Eukaryota; kingdom Fungi; phylum Ascomycota; class Sordariomycetes; order Magnaporthales; family Pyriculariaceae; genus Pyricularia; species Pyricularia pennisetigena. Next base: position 1,683,318 of record NC_043741.1, read on the forward strand.
ATTGTACGGTCGCATTTTCCTTCTTGTTCTCTGCCGGTGTGCCGTCGACCAGCTTGGCTGCACCGTTGGTCCCAGTTTTTGACAGGGAATCGCTAGCGACCGTGGGTACCCTGGACCCATTTTGGGTTGGAGTTTCGGCGGTTGCATTCGGACGAATGTTTCTACCAGGAAGCCCACCACTCCGTGGAGGCTGCGCACTTTTGAGTCTCGCTTCAGGAGCCGACAAATTCGCACCCGGCTGCTGCAATTGCTCGGGATTGTGGGGCGACTTGACCGTTGATGTCGATTGCACCGGCTGGGTGTTGATCTTGGGAGCCGAAGTGGAGCCATTGGTTGCCGTCAATTTGAGCTCCGAGACCCCGATGGGCTTGTCTGTCTTGTCGGACCGTCTCTTCCAGATTTCGGCAGGAGGCTGCGGGTTCTTGTCATCCGTGTGCGGCGGCGGCGACGACGACGACGAAGGTGCCTGGGTGGCATTCGCTGCTGGCTCGACACTGCTGGTGCTGCTCGACAGAGGTAAGGGTTTCCGCGCAGGTACTGCGCCGTCCTTGATAGGCGGGGGTGGCGGCTTGTCATCCCCAAACATGGTGCCTGAGCTGGGGGAGTCCTTGAAGTCTAGGGGCGGTAGTGTATACGGAGATTCTTGCGGTTTACCGTCCGAACCTAGGGGCGACGGAGAAACATGGGGCGAATTCTTGGAAACCCCTGTATCTTGGGATGCTTGTGGCACAGCTGGTTCCTCGGAATCCCTCGAATAGGCCGAAATTAAGCTGTAAAAAGAAAGAGCCGGAGATGGAGGTGCCAGCAGAGAATTAGGCGAGGGTGCGTTCAGAGTGGGAGACAGCAAAGAGGAGGGCTCGGTGGGAGTAGTATCCTTCGCGACAGGTCTCGGAGAACTCGGGAGGGCTACGGGGCGTCGATGAATTGGCGAACGGACCGAGTCGGCCTGAAGGAGTGACGACGGAGCCACTTGTTCTTGTACGGGAGGGAGCGGCGAATCAAGTTTGGATGGAGGAGGAGGAGAAAATGGCGGCGGCTTGGTAGAGGTGGTCCGCGGTGGAAATATCCTGGAGTTGGAGCTGGAGCTAGAGGCGGCACCAGAACCGCTGGCATTGTTGGTAGTATCATCCTTGCCGGTTTTGCTGGTTTTGCTGCTGCTCCTGCCGTTGCTGTTGCTATTGCTGCTGTCTGATGGCGGCGGCGGGGGCAGCGCCTTGGAAAAGAGTGCCCGCGCCCTGCTAAAGGAGTCCATATCCTGACACACGCACGGTGTAGTAAGAAAGAAATTGACAAGGGTTTGCGAACCAAGCAAAAAGGAGAATGAGTGTGACAACACGTGGTATGTGTGCACCAAATGAGAGTGAGAGGGAGACAAAAGAAAAAGACCTAAAGAGGATCAAGAAGTGAGTGAAGGGATGAACAACGAATCAACAAGTCTTTTTTTTTTTTTTGGCCTTGGCTATTTGTTCCCTCAATGCCCTGTTGAGTCCGAAGTGGCTGAAATCAATTAAATGACTGGGCCGTGAGGCCTCGCGACGCCACCCAATGAACGCGTTCTTCGGGCTCGGATGAGATTCCGGTAAGCAGCAAGACACCGGCGGCGCGAGATTTGCTGCGATATTTTTCCCGTGCCGTCTGTTGTGATGAAAGGGATGGAGAAGGGACCCGCCTTAGTTGTTGGAGATATACAGTATTGTACAGTATTCAGGGCAGCTTGTTCCGGGCTTGCTTGATGGGGAGGGAGGGAGTGAGTGAGCAATCTTGTAAAATGAGTACAAGTATTGGGAACTGGTTGGTAAAGTAATGCGCCGGGATGTTAAAGTGTGGATGGAAAACAAAAAGAAAAGAAAAAAGAACCAAGGAAATAGATATTAAGGAACAAGGAAGGCGATCCCATCTATCCGTAGAACAAGACTCTGATATGGAGTAATAGTGGGAAAAGAAATGTGGTGATAAGAAAAAAATTCAAGAAAAGCAAAAGAGAAAAATAACGGTCAGCCACTGAGATTGAAGAGATGCGACAATGGCCAAGAGATCATCGATCCGCAATAGCCTAGCACCGCGTCTGCAGGGGGAGATGGCTACGTAATTACAGTATGCGACAAGGTACTGTAGTATTTGCCAATTTTATCACCAGCCCCAGTTTGTATGGATGGTTGATACCGACGATTCCAACGGACAACCCCCACTGCGAGCATGTCTCCCACTTGCCAAACTTACTGTACCTAGTACTGAAGTAGTACTGCGTTAAAGCATGATTGTGAACCATGGGTGAGTTTTGTAATGTGATGGCACCCCCTGACAGCTGCTTGTTGTGAAACCGACCGAGCCCGCATTACCCACCTTAGAGTCAAGCCTCTATACTTGGGGTCGGTAGCCGTCTTTGACGCCGTCGAGGTATTCGTACGACGCTCCTAAGTCTAGATGCGGTAGCCGCATGATAATGGAACCGAGCTGTTGGCTATTCATCCTTCCTTCCTTTCCTTTCTTTCTTTCTTTCTTTCTTTTTTTTTTTTTTAAAAAAAAAAATATACGAGTTCCTGACCTGCGATTGAAAAGGAATGTGGAGGCGGTTTCGAGTCAAAAGTCATGCACCTTTGGTGTGACTTGGTAATGTAGCCGACGGATGGTCAGTGATTTTCTGCGCCTCCCCGTAAAGATCAGATCTAGTCAAGTGCCTTGTCAGGCATTGAATTGCGGTGACGATCAGCACCAGGGTATTTGTAGCACCATCGCCCAGAGAGCAGCGGATTCAAGATTGTAGGGAGCGTAAAAGCTTCCAGATGCCCCATTGACAGGGTTTGCGGCACAGTTTCGGCCCCAATTGTGATACTTTGCTTTGGTTACATTCTCGGTGAATCTGCAAGTTCAAGAGATAAAGAAAAAAAAAAAGAAAAGGGGCCAAGTTTTGCTATATGAACTTCGGATGGCAAGTAGGAAGGGGCTGTTAAATCTCTCTCACAAGGGGAAAAAAGAAAGAAAAGAAGAAAAGAAGGGAAAAAAAAAAAAAAAAAAAAAAAAAAAAAAAGCATCGCGGCCTTGGCGTGGAAGGTCTCTACCCAATGAGCCAAGCCTCTCAGGGCTTGGTCCAAAATCCAAAATCGGTTCTGCATTAGCCCAGCCAGCACCCAGGACGTAGGGTCTGGTCTGCCGATGGGGTCAAGTTAGGTTAGCATGGGATTGACTGATGGGTTGGCGGCAGCTCAGCCGCATCGTACAAAGGTGAAAGAAAGGTGGGTTATGAATCGCACAGACAAAACAACCCGAAAGGCGTTACGCGGCTCCACATGGAGGTTTCCCGCGACCGTGGTCCGCAAGCTGTTCTAGACTTTGTCTTGATCGACGAGAAACTGGATCTAAAAGTGTTTACCGGGAAATAAAACAAAAATACATATTTAAATAAAATAAAAAATAAAAAAAACCATACACGTCGAACTCGTACGGTACTGTACACACCTCGGCGGATCTTGGGAGAAACAAGACATGTAACCTTTGCACCTAACCTAACCTAATCACCTACCTGCTTTATCTTAATTACGGTTCAGGCCAGTGTACCAGATCCCATAAACCGACCTGCCGTCCTATCTATAGGTACTTGCGACTCGATTCGGTTTTGGTTTGTTTCCCAAGGGACCTGCACACATAGTGAACATGTTCCTTACCCTAACACATTATTACACCTGACATCTCTACTGGAATTCAAGATGGGACGTAAGTAACGTATATACCCACTCAAGCCAATCTATTTCTAGACAGCAATGAAATCATTCAAAGTTTACCAAGCATCCGAACTGGCAAACCCCAAAACCGTCTTCCCGCATATACCTACCTCATCGATTTTTTTTTCGCCTCTTTTGCATCGGCCCAATATAAACAAGATCTACAACACTACAGACAAAAGACCGGTCAGAAAAAAAAAAAAAGCCACTACAATCTCTAGCCACAAAGCCACATCCCCCACATTTCATACGTCACGAGGACTTTCAGCTTTTCCCCAGACCGACATCAATCAACGGTAAACCTTAAATGGCTTTCACCGTCCTGGGTCTGATAAAACATTCCTTCTTATCTTCGAGGTCTTAGTTTTAGAAAAAGCAAAGACATATCCATAACAGACGAGTTTGAATCGAACAAAGAAGCAAAAAGAACAAAAAAAAGCATATATCGAAACAGGGGAAATCCTTGAAAAACAAGATCTTGGCGAAGCCCCTTCGGCGCCTTCACAATGACAGAAAACCGTCACTACCCTGACCCGTCCGAGCGTAGCCCTCTGCTGCGAACTGACCAAACTGCAGTGAACGGAACGTTTGCTTACAGCACACATTCGTCCGACTCGGGATGCTCCACCCCGATCCTCGCCGCCGACCTCGAGAGGGTCGTCAGCGCGGCTGAGGATGCCGGCCTCCCGGGCCCCGGTATCGGGGGAGGTGCTAGGAGCGACGCAGACGAGACGGGGAACGGGTCGGCTTTGAGTGGCCGTGGCGCGAGACCCCGGGGACCTGCTCCAAACATGAAGCTGCTAATGCCCGCCATCAGTATCGGTGTTTACCTGTGCGCCGTGGACCAGCTCCTGGCCGTCGCCACGTACGCAAAGATTGGCAGCGACCTGAAGGCCTTGAACAGCACTTCCTGGATAGCAACCGCGTAAGGACCAAACCGGCCGAGAATGGCGGGGGGACAAAGGGGTGAATTAGAGGAAGAGGCGGCATGAAACTGTTCAAAAACGAACTTGTAATCGGTTTGCTAAACATTCTTCATTGTTCATACCGCAGTTACTTTCTCACCCTCACAAGCTTCCAACCTCTCTCCGGCAAGCTCAGCGACATCTTCGGGAGGAAAGAGTGTCTCCTCGCTTCCTACTTCATCTTTGGCCTGGGATGTCTTGGATGCGGGCTTGCCCGGGATATGACTCGTGAGATATATTGCCCAACTTTTGTTTGATTATTTTGCGTGACGAGCGCCCTTGGTGATAAGCTGTTGTTCCAGTGTGCTAACCCCTCGGGCTTTTATCCTTTGTCTGTTTCTCACCCTGCCTCCCCTTCCACAGAACTGATCATTGCAAGAGCTGTCTCCGGCATCGGTGGCGGCGGCATGACCAGCGTGGTCAGCATATTACTCACAGATCTGGTACCCCTGCGAGAAAGAGGAATATGGCAGGGCTACATTAACATCGTCTACGCCTTGGGATCCGCAACCGGCGCCCCCATAGGAGGTCTCCTCGCCGACTCTGTCGGTTGGCGGTGGTCCTTCATTGGCCAATGCCCCATTTGCCTCGCGGCCTTTGCCGCAGTCTACTTGATCCTCAAGTCGCCCGACATGGGACATGCGCACTGGAGGGAGAAGCTTGCCAAGATCGACTTCCTCGGAGCCGCCTGCCTCATCGCCGCCGTCTTCTCTCTCCTCCTCGCGCTGGACAACGGAAGCAACAATGGCTGGGGTGAGATATTCACCATCGTCTCGTTGGCTCTCGCCCCCTTTCTTTTCTTAGTCTTCGTCCTGGTTGAGATGAAGGTCGCATCCCACCCATTCGCGCCAGGCCACATCATTTTCGACAGATCACTGTTCGCTTGCTTTGCTGCCAACTTCTTTGGCGTCGGTGGTCAAATGCCTGTGGTGAGTAGTAGCACAACAAGCTGACCCCTTTTTCTGACCCGGTATGACTGTTTGGGGTCTAGGTACTGACGGAACACTGGGGATGTAAGTGGTTCTACTTGCCGCTCTTGTATCAGGCTTACTATGGCATGACTGTTGTCGAGGCAAGTCTCTTGTTCATCCCGGGCTCTATTGCAGGTGTAGTTGCCTCCCTGGGCAGTGGATACATCATCAAGAGGACTGGCCGATACTACTGGCTCACAGTTGCCTCGTATACGACGCTGTTGCTCAGCTCCCTGCCTTTGGTGCTTTGTACCGGGATCGTGACCGACTCTGTTGTGGGCACAACCGTCGGCCTGGCCTTGTCATCCTTTGGTAATGGTGCAGGTATGGACATCATATCCCCCACTTTCTCCCCTCGCAAAAACCTCCCAGCCGTGGGAGGTGGGCTTCGTTGAATCAATCCACTAACCCAAAGTTGGGCTTGCAGGTCTGACAACCACACTTGTTGGTCTCATCTCCAACTCGGCACCCGAGGACACTGCCGTAGTGATAGCATGCTCGTACCTGTTCCGCTCGCTCGGGTTGTCAATCGGCGTGAGCGTCATGTCGGCCGTGATGCAGCAAGCCCTGCGCACACAGCTGGCGACCAAGCTCGGTGACGGCGACGAGGCCCTGCGCATAGGAGAGCGCGTGCGCGAGAGCCTCGACTACATCGGTCGGCTCGACCCCCAGCTCGCCGACGTCGTTCGCAAGTCCTACAGGTTCGGCGTCTCGGCCGTCTTCATGGCCAACGCCGTATTTCTGGTCTTTGCCTTGGTGGCCGCCTTTTATATCCGCGAGAAGAGGGTCACGAAGTGAAGAAGGAAAGAAAAGAAAATGCTGATAAAAGAAAGGATGATTGCACAATTCTTTCCTCTCTCTCTCTCTCTCTCTAGCTGGACGCCCAGAAAGGTGCTGCTGCATGGGGAGCTTTGCATCTGTTTTGAAGGCATTTTCCCTGCGGGTATCAAGACAACAAAACTGTCATGAAAAGTAGGGGCCTTCTACTTGAATCGAAGAGAAGAGGAGTGGGACGAGTCTGACCACGAGACAAGAGTAGGAGAGAGATAGAGGTGGAAAATAGGAAGATTGCATCAGTCATAAAAAAGAAGAAAAAAAAACAAGAGGCCAAACTATGCTTAGCATCAAATAAATGGGTCAACCTTGAGCTGCCCATGGTATCCATTCCTCCTTTAGCGCCATTGGAAATGCCTTTTTTGTGGTTTCTGGTCTTCAGAATGAGAAGGACAAGAGAAGGAAAGAGAAGCAAAAAAAAAAAAGAAAAAAAAATAGCAAACAAAAATCCGCCTCTCGCTAGGTAAATTGATCGTCATCATATATGTCCATCCGGGTTTGGGTTGTGTCTAGGAAGAAAAAAACAGACAAAGAAAAATCCCCTTTTTATTTTTTATTTTTTGTTTTATTTTTTTCCCCCCACATCCATCTACAAGTTGAAGCTCCTCCTAGGAAAGCTGACGCCCTCGACGGCTGGATTGTCGACGAACCAAGAACACCTGTCCCCTGTGCCTTGGTTCACGAGGGCGCAAGGCAGGCCCGATTCCTCGTCAAAGATTTGCTTCATAATCTCCTTCTTGCCGCCGCCGGTGGCGACAAAGGCGACGCGCACGCTGTGGGTGACCACGGGCAGGGTCAAGGTGATGCGGCGAGGCGGGGGCTTGGGGCTGTCCTCGATGGGGGCGACCCAGGCGCTCGTCTCGCGCAGCAGCTCGTGGCCGGGGAACAGGCTGCAGGTGTGGCCGTCGGGGCCGCAGCCGAGCAGCAGCAGGTCGAAGATAGGGAGCTTGACGCTGTCGCGGCTGGCGAAGCTGCGGACCAGGGTCTGCTCGTAGCGGTCGGCCAGCTCCTGCGTGTCGTCGAGGACCTCGGTGTCGATGGCGTGCACGGTCGGCTGGGGCCCCTGGATCTTGTCCAACAGCTCCTTCTTGAGCAGGCCATAGTTGGAGTCCTCGTGGTCAAGCGGCACGGCGCGCTCGTCGGCGAAGAATATCTCCCACTTGTCCCAGCGCACCGCGGGCTCGCCGGGCGCAGGGGCGGCGAGGAGGGCCTGCGCCAGGGTCTTGGGGAGGGAGCCGCCCGAGACGGCGACCTTGAAGACATCGTGTCTTGTTATGCCGGCGTCTTGGCACTGGATGACATATGATCGGAGCGCGGGGGCGAGCGCATCAACGCCCGCGAAGGCGAAAAGGTTCGCTTGCTTGCCCATTATGGTGAGGATGAGTGCCAAGGACAAGGAGAGAGTAAATAAGAAGAGGAGGTGAGAGGAAACACGGAGAGGCGAAGTTGCCAGCAAGCAGCGTGGCGATCGCAAAAGTAGCCGATGGTTCGTCCTGTCTAATATCTTGAGAGCTTTACGCGGGGCTAGATTTCTCGATGGTGTATGTCGCCGAGCTCAGGATTAAACACTTGCACTGATCGACCAAAGACTGGTTTAGACGAAGAAAGTCCCGGCGTTGGTTGCGATTTTGATCCTCTCCTTTTCTTTTCTTCTTGTGAGGTAAAAGGCGGGAGGCTTCGGGTTGGTGGTAAATTTTTGAGATGTTGGTTTTGATGGTGGGTAGAAGAAGGATGGTGGGTGGGTGTGTTATGTGTGACTGAATGCCTGAGGTAAGCGCTACGCAGTAGACAGCTGGGTGCAAAGAGATTCCAAGAGAAAGGAAATGGAGGGATTTAATTGTGGGTGCGCAATAGTTCCGTCCGAGTCGAGTAATGTATGGCAAGCCAAGTAAGTACCTTTCTGTAAAGAATAAATGTGGGATGGTTTGATTGACCACGCCAACCTGCGCGGGAACAACTTTTTTTTTTATCTTTCTTTTTTGATTGTCGCCTCTTGCGATAACGGGGGCGACGGTCCGCATTTTATCATTAGCGAACTGAAGGTTTTTCTTGGCCAGCCAAGCCAGCCTTCCTCTTCCTCATGGGTGACCCGAGTTCGAATATGCAACAAGTATAGCATTCGTATGTTTAAATTTAGTCCGCGAGGTAGGTGATGGTTTATTTTTTTGTTAGTGTTCACCCAACATCAGTAAGCTTCTGTGTTTTGTCCATTTACATACTTCAAGATACCGTCAACTGCGTTGCTGTTCTGCCTTCCATCACATGTGGTCATACCCCCGTTCATCTGCCCTTCAATAGACTAAAACGCACAGCTTATAATTCCAGGAGCTTCACATGCACAACATTGACATTATTTGATGCTATCATATGTCTCCTGTAGAGTAAAGTAAAGAAACCTTTTATCGCCTTCTCATGGTTCCATGAATATTCTGGGCTTCCCCTTGAGTAGCCAGTGTTACAAGAAGAGTCGATCCAATTTAGGCCGGAACAAACCAAAAATGGCGTTCTAGTTTGCGCTAGAAGCAGGGACTTCCTTGACGAATGGCATCGCCTGAAATGTGGTTCGATGACAGCATCGACAGTGACAAATTCCAAATCCCAAAATCATGAAACCCCATAAACCTGTCCCGACCATCACATCACTGCCATCATTGGTAAGTGAGCTGGATCGTCGACTGTGGCTTTGCTGTTGACATGCATGAGATTCTGAGAGGAACATGCTCCACGGTGGATACCCTTGTATGTAGGTAGTACCACAGACTGCGGTACTCATAGAAATCGCGAGAACTAAAGAGAACAACAGCACATGTCATGCACAAGCGACCAGTAGCCAATTCGGAGAAATTTAAAGTGATTGGATGGACACTTGTCGGTCGGTACCTTGAAGAATATCAACCCACGTTGAAGAAGGTGGTGGTTATGTGAACCTAGGTGTCATGGCGCGATATGGGATGTCGCGTAAGAACTATGAAAAGAACTAGACAAAGTAAAAACGCAGAATAGAGCTGTCTAAATAGTTGCTCAGCGTACTTCCATGTTATTTTGGTAGAGTCTTTCAATAAGCATGGCTACCTGGTACAGTAAAGCGCACTTAATACATGAGTACCCCTCTGTCGGGATTACGTAGCTATCCGATTAAGCTACCTTGTGCTCCTCCAAGCCTAGTTGCGTCATGAGGGGTTCATGCTGGGCAGGCTTGTGATTTTTTTTTTTTTTTAATGGTGGGGTTGATCCCGGGATTGACACCGGACTTGGTCCCGAAAGTCCCCCAGCAATAGCCAACATTTCCACTCCGGCGATCCGACCGAGACCCGTGGGACTTGACACCGAATCGAGTCTGTCCACCCGTCCGATCCGCTTTATCAACCGAGAAGGAAAGGGTGTGGGAAACAGTGTTTTAGCCTCAGTGATTTCATTGTAAACCAACCTACCGCAGTATACCACCTACCGAACAGCCCAGCGAAAACGAGAGATCACCAGGAAAAAAAAAAGACTAATTATTCTTACGCCCATTTCCCGTCCGACCTGAGCGAACCCAGCAAAGAAAAATGGCGCAAACTCAAACCTCACAGTTCCTATCTGGCAACACCGCCGCCATCAATGAGTTTCTGGACAAATTCGATGTATGCCATCTCTTCTCGAGCTGCTATTATAAGTAAAAGAAAAAAAAAGATAAAAAGAATAGCCTCTGTCCAATGAAAGCAATACATATGCTGACCAAACCTCGTGATAGACTTTCCTGCTTGATTGTGACGGTACTTGAAAAAGGCAAATTTTTGACGACGATCAGGATGCAGGAATGCTAATACGGCAAATCCATACTCTTTTTCAGGGGTCCTCTGGTCAGGTGACAATGTTTTTGAAGGCGTGCCTGAAACCATTGCCATGCTGAGAGCTAAGAGTTCGTAAACATGTCCCTTGAAAATCTTGATGTGTAGAGAGAGAAGGATGAAAGAGATGGTTCAAGAGAAAAGAAAGAGAAAAAAAAAGACTACTAAGCGTCCAAGTCTAGACAAAAGGACCGTCTTTGTCACCAATAACTCGACCAAGTCCCGCCCCGAGTACCAGAAGAAGCTCGCGTCCAAGGGCATCGAGTGCGACGTGGACGACATCTTCGGCTCGGCCTACTCGGCCGCCATCTACATCTCGCGGATCCTCAAGCCCGAGGCGCCACGCAACAAAGTCTTTGTGGTCGGCGAGCGCGGCATCGAGGATGAGCTGCGCAGCGAAGGGGTGCCCTTCATCGGCGGCACCGACCCGGCGTACCGGCGCGACATGACCGACGCCGACTGGAAGGGCCTGGCCGACGGGTCCGTGCTGGACCCCGACGTGGGCGTCGTCCTGGCCGGGCTGGACTTCCACATCAACTACCTCAAGATCGCGTACGCATACCAGTACCTCCGGCGCGGCGCCGCCTTCATCGCCTCCAACACCGACTCCACCCTGCCCATGAGCGGCAACTTCTTCCCCGGTGCCGGGTCGACCATGATCCCCATCGCGAACATGATCGGCCGCCAGCCCCTAGCCCTTGGCAAGCCCAGCCAGGCCATGATGGACGCCGTCGAGGGCAAGTTCAAGCTCGACCGCTCCCGCACCTGCATGATCGGCGACCGCCTCGACACCGACATCAAGTTCGGTATCGAGGGCAAGCTGGGCGGCACCCTGGCCGTGCAGACCGGCGTCAACAAGAAGGAGGACTGGGAGAAGGAGGACGCCGTCGCCCGCCCGGCCTTTTACGTCGACAAGCTGAGCGACCTGCTCGCCGCAGCTCAATAAAGCAGGCCGAAATCTCTCGGAGAAGAACAGCCCTTGCTGGATAGAGATAGATTTTGAATAGATTAAGTGCGGTATTGAATACAAGCTTAAGCAAGAGGCCGGCACTAGACTAGATCAATACACAATGTCTCTTGGTTTGACACTGCCGACTGCCAGACCATCTCAACCATCAGACAGGCCAGCCAAGGAACATGTATTCCTGAATCCGTTCTGAGTTCCTGCAGATCGATCCAGAAAAATGGCCAATTTCATTTACAATACATACTACTGAAGCCAAGTACTGAAGCCAAGTAGATGTACATCATCGTTAAAAAAAAAAAAAAAAAGTCATACCGTTAACGAGGAGCAATGCGTGAATTCATAGTATGGTGGTAAATGAGAACGCGATTCAACCCTTTCATAATAATATAAATCAGCACACGATACGTTGCACTGATAACAATCGGTATCACCAACCGCCGGAACGCCACAAACCCCCAAAGACGAAACCCCTAAAGACGACACCCAAAGTAGTTGGGTTCGTACATGAAGTAGAAGGATCAACACTAAGCAACCAAAACATAGAAAGAAAAACGCATGCAAAAGAATCCCAATATGAACAAGTTGAAGTGAGTGGGGAAGGGCCAAGTAAAGCACATTCATGCTATGACATGCGGAGAGAAGGGTAAAGTGGCTTTTGCTCCTCCTCTGACCTCTCCGTTTTGATCGGTGGCAGGCTGACCGATTCTTCGAGGTCATCGTACTGTCCGCGTCTGAGGCGCTCCCGTACGAGTTCCCGGAGAGCCTCGATGGTTCGCATGTTCTGGACCCATGAGTCGTACGACTCTGGCTCAGAGCCCGAAGCATCCGAGGATGCCGAGGGCGAACCGACAGATTCTGGACCACGGGGTGTGGATGCACCGTCGTAGCTTGACTCGCGTTCCCGGTCCCGGCTGGCGCTCTGCAGGATGCCTCCGGAGAGGCGCCTCTCGACAGAACTGAAGTTCGAGCCGAGTTGGGCGGTGGCAGAAGAGCCTGCGGCGGCGGGGAGTGTAGGATAGCTGATGGAGGATCCCTGGCGGGAGCTCGGGGACAAGGCAGCCGAAGAAGCACCGGGGGAATGGCCCGAGGTGTATGAAAGGTTGCTGGAGGGAGGAGTGACAGCCGGGGAGCCACCGTGAGACGAGGAAACTGCGGTCATGGGAGAGTGTTGCTGTTGTCCGTAGTGGTCGCTGATAGGTGGCCGAATGCCGACCGGGGACTGGTGACGCATGTCGTAGCCCGAGGCCGAGCTGTAATGAGCACCGGGAGAAGACCCCGAGTTCTCGTAAATGGTGGACTGCATGTGCTCCAGGATCTGGTCGATCTGCTCCAAGTCGTTCTTGGTCCTCAGGCTGGGCATGGGGGGAAGGTAGTAGTGCTGGGCCAAAGGTCCGGCGCCTCCCATGGAGACAGTGTTGGAGGGTGGCGGAGCTGCCACGTACTCGGCAGCCATGCCACCAACACCACCGGTATGGACAGATAGGGCACCGTGCAGAGGGACCAGGGAACGGCCAACGTGGGCGTACGACGAAGCGTCGAACTGACGGCGCTTCAGATTTCCAAAGAAATCATTCAGGTCATCGTAACCACGCTTGCGGGAATCATAAGCCCCTGCACCGGGATGCCCAAAGATATCTCCACGAGGCCCCATATGAGGCGGCTGGTAGTACATACCACCGCCATAAGGAGCTGGAGGGTGCGAGTAGTAGCTAGCGTGTCCATTCTGGTGGTGGTGCGGCTGACCAAATGCCGAGTTAGTACGCACGTGGCCATTGTGATCATAGTAGCTAGAAGGAGCTGAGGAGGCGGATTAGCCTCAGAAATTGAAAATAATAATAATAAGAAAATAGGGAGGATGGCCAGAGATTCAAGTCAAGATTTGGAAACGTACCTTTGCTGGCGTGGCCACGATAAGCACCAGGACCCAAGTTTGCGTTAGGGTCCTGGGGTGACCGGGCAAGGACCGAGTCGTCGGCGTGTGTCTATTTGGGGACAAAAACTGTGAGTTACTGCGGTCAAGAATGGATGCAACATTTTTTCCTAAATTGGCTTACCTTGACGTGCTTCTTGAGATCCTGAGGCCTCTTGAATGACTTGCCGCAGAAGTCACACTTGTGCGGCTTCAATGGAACATGAACTCTAATGTGAGAGGTGATGTGATCCCTCTTGACAGTCGTGGTTCTGCACGAGTTCCAGTGGCATGTCAGGTTGAGGTTGTTGGTGCTCTTGCGACCCACGTGACGCTCGCAGATGTGATCCTTTGGATATTGTTAGCATTTTTTCTTTTCTTGGTAATTTTGATATTTTCCAATAAAAAAAAAAAGTAGCCAGAATATTCAATCCTGAAACGCAGGAGCCAAGCAATGCTCGCATGGGGTTTCCCCATTGTGATGCGCGCATCGGTTGGGTTCCAAGCATAACTGCAAATTCCGACGTGGCGCAGTCCTGTGCAAGCCAAGATTTAGTGGGGTCGTTTCCAACTTACATAGAGGGCCTCGGCCGAAGGGAAACGCTCGCTGCACTGGTTCCATCGGCAGATCAACGAATCATCGCTTGACTGCGATGTCGCTGTCGTCGATGTGGAGGGCGCGGGCGTGTTGCCATTGGAGTTTGAGCTTGAGGACTCTGTTGTGGGTGCTTGAGTTGTCGCCGACGCCTGTTGGGCTGGCTGGGCCGATGGTTGTGGTGCTGACATGACTTAGGCCGATTTGGAAACTTTGCTCTCAGTGAGCGAGGCCACCCGGTCAGGGCAGGGCAGGGCAGCAGTCAGTTTAGACGGTGGGGATTGGGGTACCAATCGGTCCCGAGTCCTGCTCGCTTCTGTTTTTTTTTTTCTTGCTTGTTATCGATATTCGATATCGCGCCTTCTGCCGTGCTGCTGGTGCTGCTTATTTCTCTGTTCGGGTCTTTTGTTTTGCCGATGGTCTCGACGCGCACGTGGGCGAAGGAAAAATGATACAAATGGTATAGTAGGTAGGGTGCAGGGGGCTAAGAAGAGAAGGTCCACTAAGAGTCCCGAGCCAGACTTCTTGGAAGATGGTGCACAACCTTTTAGGAACGAGTTGACGGGATTGAGGTTTAGAAAATATCCTCGAAAAGAAGAAAACCGTGTTGTTATTTACCAAGAAGAAAGAACGTCAAGAAGGAATCGGACTGGCAAGGACATCAGGGGACAGGCTGCTATATGTTCGTTAGCCTTCTCCCATGAGAAGGCGATTCTTCTTCCCTCCTCTCCCGCTTCATAATGCCAAGTCTTGGCAAAGTCTTGGCGTTCTCGGCTCGTGTGCGTCTGCTTGTTCCTGCGCTTTGAGGTACTTGAGGGGTGGCAGTGGCTCGCAGGAGGGTAATACTAAATTTGCCGGTGAGGGGCTGAGAAAACTCTGCCAAGAAGTACCCCCTAGCAGCCGGTACTTTAGTCGGAAACTCCAACGCCGGGCCAAGACCACAAGACTCTCCCAAGGTCTTGGCAAGCAGGGATTTGACCTTTACGGGAGAAAGGCAGAGCCCTAGCCCATCATCCTACTGTACGATTAATCCATCCATCTTACCACCTTGCCTCCTCAACCTGGTTTATGTGCCTTGACTCTTGTCATTGGAAAGCTGCTGTTGCTTTAAAAAAAAATAAAAAATACTTAATTTTTCTCAATTCTGCTCTTGACCGCCCCTGAAACTTCCCTGCCGACGAGGCAATAGATACGAATGATCATCACATAGTCGGAAAGGATAAAAAATTAAAATAAACAAAACAAAAATACTAGCAAGACAAAAATGAAGTCCCACCGTGACAGGCAACAACCAAGGTCAACTACGGTAAGAGCAGGGCAGGCAAGGTATGACATACTGATATCCAAAGCCGCGGGCCCCTAGGGCAGCGCCATCTCATCCACAAGCGCGGGCGCCCACTTCGACTCTGTGCCCCGCGCAGGGCGCAACGACCTAACTTTCTGTCCATGTTAATTATTAGCGAGCGAGGAATTTCGCAAAATAGAAAATCGAACGATTATGATTTACTTCATTTTTTTGAAGGGGGGACAAGGATAGTTAGGTCGCTTGCATCGACCCTGATCTTCAGCCCTCTTTTTTTTTTCTTCCCCCTGTGGTCCTGACGTGACAGTGTGTGTTATTGTTACCCTCAGACAATCGTCATGTTTTTGGAGTTGAAACGAAGCAGACGGACAGGGTGGTGTGTAATAAAAGAACACTGCGAAACCAGGACGTTTGTCCAGATCGGGTGGGTTAATAGACACCTGACTGATTGGCAAAATTATCCTACCAGCATCCGGCAAGCAATTACTGTTACATACCTACTTTTGTACACATAGCACGTAGAATTGTCCTGTTCTGTACATTCCAGCCCAGTCGGCGGGTCTGTCTAACTAAGGAATCCAGGCCGCTTAGGTTACAGTATTGTATTTGTGCGAAAGCAAGTACTGTACAGTAGAGTAGCACTGAACTCAACTTCTTCACCTTCTAATTTGAAAACAAAGTGGAGAAGGTGACACGCGTACGACCATCACCCCCATAATCGCCCAGACTTGCAAACACAAGCTTTAACAGGCCAAGAAGGCTCTCCGCGCATGCCAAGATTCTTGGCCTGGGCGGACTCGCCCAGAGGATTTGATGCCAAGCTGAGCCTGAGAGCCCTCGCAATATCTTGTCGACCCCACACACCCACCCAATCAACCCCCCCTCAGGACCAAGACAAATGCCATCGCACGGCTTCTTGAGCTGAGACTGACCCGAAAGATAAAGTCCCACAGTAAATTTTTGGCGGGTTTGTCTCCCCTCCTCCCCTGTATTTTCTGGTGCGAAACTAATACTACTGCTAAAGTTTTGTGCTGTAATGTATTGCTCGTCAGGTATCCATCCTGTTTTTTTGCGCAGCAGTGACAAACAGTAGAGGATTCCAAGTCAAGCATAACGTAACCGACATTCTAACAAGGGCCGGCTAAGGCGGTCGGGTCGCACGGCATGTTTAATCGATCGATTAATTGCCTTTCGTTTCTCTGACGAAACCAAAGAGAGACGGGTACTGTTGTCGTATTGCGCAGTAATCTTGGCAAGGAAAAGCATCGCCAAGCGAACCACACCAACAACAAGAGAAGAAGTCAAATCAAGGCGCAAGGGTGAGAAAGAAAGAAGTTACAGAAGAAGAAAAAGAAAAAAAAAAAGTATTGACTGCTCCTGTCCGACACCCTGATCCTCCTTGCTATGTTTAGCTACAGCCTCCTGCCACGAGATTAGAGTGCTGGATCCGACAAGCATTCGACACCAAGCATTCGGGCCTCATGATCGATATAGGCCATACTGCGCAAGAGATCAAGCTTTTATCTGGAGGTCCAATTTATCACCAAGTAAAATTATCGGTTTGATCAGGGGGTTTACAGTAAATACAGCTTGCATGGGTACACCCCGACACAACAGCCTCTATGCCGACCGTCGGGACTTGGTCTTGTCCCTGTTGTTTCTTCACTTCGTCTTGTCTTGTCCTGTCATCCTGTCCTTTATTTATTTATTTGTTTATTTTTTCTCTCTCGTCATCTAGTCTAGTGGAGAGGACAAAAAAAAAATCCCAGGAGAAAAAAAAAACAGTACCAGCCGAGCGGGGCCATGCCTGTTCTGTTCCTCTCCGCCGGTGCGCCCCGAGGTTTCCGATATTCTACTGTACACGCAGCTGGTAGAACAAGCTCTTGCCGAGAGAGCCGGAAGAAAGGCCCAAATTTCCCATCCGAGCCAAATCCCCCGCTTCGTGGAGAGCGGTGATGTGATGCCATCCAGAAAACGAACCGAATTCTAGATGCGGCCGTTGCTTGTGTGTGCTTTCCTGCTTACATGTTTGGCGATGTGACATGCCGTCACCCGCCCAGCCCCCCAAGCCATATCATTCGGCAGGTGGTTAGCCTCTTTGGGTTTACTCGACGAACGCCAAGCCCACCCTGACTGTACTATCGGGCGCTACCAAGAGCCCCCAAGTCCGTTGGTCGAACAAAAAGATGCTTGTGCAGACGCCTTCTTTACGTACCTCGTGGCATGTAGGTACACTATTCCCCTTCCCACCGTTCCCACTCCTACTTTCCGTCTGGGCATAAGGACTTCTTGGCGAGGCACCGTTCTCTTGGCCGTCTTTGCCGTGATCTTCACTCCTCGTCCAATACTCTTCACCCCCATCCACGAGCCGGGTGAGTGGTCCTTGGCGCCACGGCTCGAATCATCTTTGAAATCGAACGTGGAGCCGCACCAAACATCACCCAGAGTAAGCAATACAAAGTCAAGCCTTGGCGCTTGGGTGAATGGAGTTTCGGGTTGTGATCGTCTTGGCGTACTGGGCAGCTTTTTTTTTTTTTTCTTGTCTAAGATTGGACGACCTCTTTTTTTTTCGGCCTAGCGTGCCGGTATTGTAGAAAACTGTCAAGACAAAGACAAGACTCGCTGTACCCTGTGGGGTTCCGTTGGGGAACCGTCACCAGTTCATTCGGCCTTCTCGGCGGCGGCCGCCTCGTGCCGGCACCTCTGGCACATGCACCAGCCGCCAAGACTCCCCTCTGCCCACTCTCGGCGCTGCCGGACGCTCAGGTTGACGTCGCAGTAGTGGTTGAGTATCTCGTCCCCGGCCTTGATCCCCGCGGCGCGGCGCTCGCCTCCCCATTCCACGCGCTCCTCCTTGGCCCGCAGCACCATCCTGCCGCTCCATTCCCATGTGACGTTCGGGTCGCAGTCGTGGTTAGCTAGGCACCAAAAGGGATGAACCGCCGCTACGTCGGGGCGGCCGTCGCGCGTGCTCTTTCTCGCCGAGGCTGTGCCGCGGAATTTTGCGTAAAGCGTATTCATAACCCACGTGTCGTGCCGGGCGAGCGTGCGATAGATGTCGACGTCCATCGTCTCGAGGACGTGTAGCGGCGTCTCGACGTTGAACCTGAAGGAGAATGGGAGCGTCCCGGTAGCCCACTCTGCGTCGTTTTCGCCGCCGCCGTCGCTGCCGCGAGGGACAAAGTCACCCCAGATGTACTTGACCTCCCGAACATCGAGTGGGTGTATGTCCTGGTGTTCGGCCATGGCTAGCAGGCGAGCGAGGAGAAGGAGGTAGAGCGAGTAGTCGATGTCGGCAGCTTCGGGGTCTTTTGCGATTGAGTCTACCCCTTTGTCGCAGACTGCCGGGTGGTAAAGTTCCATAGCCTGGTCGTGGCATTCCTGACTACAAAAGACCGTGTCGTTGCACTCCTCGCAGTTCACGGCCTGCTGTCCTCCCTCGCCACCTGACGCCGAGCTCAGCAAAGGAAGTTCCTCCCCACAGGCGTCACACACGGGCTCCTGCAGCCGGTTGTTGGCCGTGAGCGCCGAAAACTCTCGCAGTACGACCTCGCCGGGCCCAATGTCGGCAGCGGCAAACACGCCGAGCTGCTTGCAAGTGCCCTGCTCCGCCACGCCGGCCGCCAACACGGGAAGCTCGGACGCCTTGACGACGCACTTGGGCGCCATGGCTGCGAGCTGTCCGTTCAGGTAGTCGAGCGATGCCTGCGAAAACCTGTCAGGCTCGTGTGTGTTCCATGCATACACCTCCCTGCGGGCCAGGCCGGCGTCGGGCATGTCGTCCACGCCGACCGTCTCCCGTCCCAACCTCTGACGAGCGGCTGCGTTGATGCGCTCGAGGGTCGCGGCAAGCTTCTCGTCGTCCGCCTTTGCGGCCAGACCTCGTTGGCAGAAGTTGTATGCACTTTTGAGGCAGCCACAACGCAGTAGGCTGGACGAGAGTATTTGAAGACACTTGACCGAAGCTTCAGCCCGCAAGTTGCATTCATCTCCTTTGTTGGGGGTGACAGATGTGCTTCCGCCCACTACGGTCGCAGCTGGGATACCCGTGTGCAATAGTTCATTCAAGGGTCTTCCCTCGTATTTCAACAGGCATTCAAGGGCCGATTCGTGATATTCGAACTCATCGTTTGCGACCTCATCAGTGAGTAGCAGTGCTCTGTAAGCATCGCCACTTGCCAGGTCTGGATAGCCCAGATCAAGGTGGACTAGGGCTCGCTGGAGGTACAATATGAGATCATATGGGCTCGACTCTAGGGCCTCGGTGAGTTCCCGTCGGCGCTCGTAGACTTCCTTGAGGCAGTCTTCCATCACGGCTGAGGTGAAAATGGAAATTGACTTCCCAAACAGCCAGGTGTGCGCCTCTATGCAGTCAAAAACCGTTCAAGTGACCCCCAAGTACTATTGGCTGGTGTGTGTGTGTGTGTGTGTGTGTGTGTGTGTGTGTGTGTGTGTGTGTGTGTGTGTGAGAGAGATTAACAGGAAGACGTTGCAATATAATCAATCCCCTTAATCCCCTTGCTGTGTCAGGAGCAAAGACGAATGCTCCAGATTTTCCAGCGATGATTTCAGTAACAAGCTCGTGTAGTACCTAGTCACACGGGACAACAGACGAGGATCTAACAAGAGCAGGCAAATGCAAACAGCAGGCTGTGGACTATTTTAAGAGTTTTGCGATCGAGGGGATTCTGAAATCGGGATGGAAATTTTCGACCCACATGCGGGGGAATAATAACATACTGTTTGAATGTACAGGTACTGTAGTAGGTACCTGTCCACGCCAGCTAAGGGTTAATCACTGTGGGCGGCCAAATCCTCCGGAGTACTGTACCTTGACCCGGACATGGTAGAGGAGAAGAAACAAGTTAATTAAATAGGAGATACCTAATTTACCTACTCTTTTTACCAAGAATTAGAAAGTGTTGACCATCACTGTCTGGGACTGAATCAAAAGTCATGTTTACGCAAGCCAATGGAACAACCAACCTACCCTGCATCGCGGGATTGATGGCAATACTTGGGAAAGTCGGCTTTATTCGTTATATTGATACTCTCACTGGACTCGGTATTAATACTTATACCCTGGCCACGATCGTATACAGACTTGCCAATGTATCCATCGGTACTGATCGGGTGTATGTACTCGTCCATCGACTGTGACTTACCCAGCGAGATCGGTATGACAGTATTAAAAATTGTATACCGCGATAGCAATGCTTCCAGAATTAATGTAACCGAACTGGGTTCGAACGGATAAGTCGCATTAGACAAAACAGACTAACACGTATCCCGTCGACCTGTTCCCAACATTTACTACGCCAATATCTGAACTAGTCCAACAGCAACTTGGCCTGGATCCCAAGCAGCTCAACAATAGTACATACGCAACTTGCACACAAAAAGATGGTTCTCGACCCGGAATAGTCCAACTTGTCTTGTCTCATCAAATGGTATCTCTCATGTTGAAGAGGTGGGAATATATTTTCAACGTGCTAACGTATTGCTTCCTCTCCATCATCTCTTGCCATTCAAAACTTGTGCCACCTTTTTTTTCGCGGTAGTGTCAAGGCGAGCAATGACCCGCCATATGTGTGCTAAAATCAAAACCAAGCAATGCTTCCGAGATAACAACAGCACATACGGTGTCAAGACGCAGGTGAGGACGGCACATATATGAAACAAAAAAAAAAAGTCGAGCGCCTGTTCGCAAAATGAGAGAGACAAGGCGGCAATAAGAAGGGGTATCTTGAATGCGAAAAGGAAAATGTTTTGTTTCATCTGAAAATGGACATCGCGATGTGCCGACAGATGACGTGATTCCTCGTCGTTTTCGTTGCGTTTGCCGAAAGCATCCCAGGAAGGCCGGGAAGCGGGTATAATGTCGCTGCTAAGACGCCGAAAAGAAACATGAAGTACGACTCAACGATGTATGCAAGTCGTAGTGCAGCCAGGTTCAAGTGGTTCTGTGCTGATATCGCGTGACGGGAATTGGATCAGGGGAATCCCGCCGAAACAACAATGACACTGGCAGGTGAATAAGGGTGTGATGGCAGAGACTCAAAACTCTAGCCATATGATGGTAAAAAAAATTCAGGATGTTCGCTTTGCACCAGCAGTGTAGAAGTCAAAGATGCAATGATACGAGGGTACGCGAGAGGGGAGAGAGAGGGGAGAGAGAGAGAGAAAGAGTATGCGCGTGTCGTTACTTGTGGACACAGCATTCCAAGAAAAATAAAAAGCCACCAACAAGCCTACTCTGCAAAAGGAGTGATTGATGACCCGAACCCAGGAGGACGCCGCCTCAACCAATGGAGCAGGCGAGGAACTATGAAAAGGCAGGCTATGCCTTTCCTCCCCTGCCCCAAATCAATAGTGCCGTCCCAACCCAAACATAAACAGGCTCTTATGCCCAATCCGAGCCTGTTTTCTCAGAAAACCCATAATCCATCCGCCAAACTCGTAAAGAAGAGAATACGTGAGGGGAAGTTGTGTTTAAAATAACTAAGTCGCAAAAGGGGGAGGGGTGATGCAAAAAAGCTCAGCTTCCCAGAAAAGTATGCTTTGAAAGAAAAGCTTCCCATCCTCTCTATTGTTTCATGAGAACGCCGCGCCGATGCAGAAAAAAAAATCCAGAGTCGTGTGTTTTATACAGAACCGAGTTGAAGCAGAGCCTCGACGGCCTCGCGCTCCTGTGCGTCAGAGGCCGAGGCGAAGCCTACAGTGGTGTTGTTGGTGTTGAAACCGCGTGGCAGTTGCGGGGTTCGAGCCATCCCGCTGCCGCTATATACTTTGTTTGCGCCTGGCGAGACCCCGAAACCGGTGTTGGAGTAGGATGCGGCGCGGAGCCCCGCGGCACCGACAGCAGCCCAATCCTCGTCGTCGGTCGCATCCTCGGGATCGTCGTGGCGCATCATGTCCGCGTCGATGTAATCGGGGGCTTCGGAGCAAGACGCAGAGGCAGATCCGTCTAATGACATTTTGTCTGCCTCGTTCTCCATCATGGCCATGTCGTGGTCGTAGTCTTCGTGGGAGAAGGCGCAGGCCGACGCGTCCGAGCTGGAATGGTGCGGCCTGCCGTCCCATCTCACCGACGAGATGGGAATTCCCATGCCTTCGGTTGGAGGTGAGAGCTCTCGTCTCGCAGGTTGACCCCGGCGCCGTGCGTCCCACCTCCCCCATCCGACCTTCTCGAAGACGACATCACCATTGATTCCACCTCCTTCACCTCCACATCCCTTCCCCTCGAGCGCGGCCACGACCAACCTCCTCGCCTTTGCGGGAGGAATGCCTGAGAAGCCAGGCACAGACGTGGTGAGGTAGCCCATCACGTAGCGAATGGCCAGCGGCCCATGATTCAACATGATCTCGGGCAGGTGGTACTTGGCAAGCATACCGGGTGTGATGGCGCCGTAGGAGTCGGGCAGGAGGGAATTCCC
Source organism: Pyricularia pennisetigena (assembly GCF_004337985.1). NCBI lineage: Eukaryota > Fungi > Ascomycota > Sordariomycetes > Magnaporthales > Pyriculariaceae > Pyricularia > Pyricularia pennisetigena. Next base: position 1,705,847 of record NC_043741.1, read on the forward strand.
CCCATTGGTCTCACCAGAGGCGCTGCCGGCGGCGTCGTGGTGCAAGTCCAGGTCCGAATCGATGGGGTCAAGCCTGGCCTTCTGCAGTTGCGCGCGCAGGCCGTGTGCAGGAAGCCCCGGGGATATGGAGTTGGGGGGAGTCGGGAGAGGGAGAGGGTGATTCTTGGTCACAGGGACGCTCCGGGCCGCTACACCAGTTAAGGAGTCTCGGGGGGAGGTCGCGTGGATATCGTGAGTAGCAGTTGCCATGGTTGCCATTTTCGAGTAGTTCTTTTGGGGGGATCTCGGGAGCAAGATGCCTCCGAGATTGATGCTTCAGACGTCTGTCAAGGGAGGAGAGTTAAGGATTCAGTAGGCCATTCGCAGCTGTGATAGAGGTTTTGACAGCAAAATAAAGCAGAGGCGATTTGTGATGGCAAGAATAGAAGAATATGGCGACCAAATGCTGTGCCGTGTTGGTTGAGGTTGAGTCACACACGTAATTAGGTCTGACATGGAAGCCTAGACAAGGTACTTACAAGCAGGCCCGAAGCAATTAAAGCGCTGAATGAGCAGGTCGAACCGGTCCTTGTCAAAGGATCGGAAACCAAAACAAGAGCAGGTTTTGGTGCTGAGAATGGCAAGATGGCAAGTGCTGCAACAGCGATTATCGTACTGTGACTAGAGATGACTCTCTTTTATCTTTGGGGTTAAGGGTTTGTTGTTCTTTGTGCTTTGGGGAAGGGAAGAAAGGAAGAGAAGGGACAAAGTGCGACAAGTGTGTGCGCCAACACCTGCTAATGTACCATGTTCCGGTTCTCGCTCGCCCGGACCTGTGTCAATTACGACACTACACCCCCCAGCCCAGCAGCAGCAGCAGCGGCAGTAGTAGCAGCAGAAGTCCATGCCATGCCATGCACCCACTGCCTCGTCGCTCACCTGGGCCCAGCAGTGGGAGTGGAGAGCTCTCTCCAGACCGGCAGGTACCTCCTGACCGGGATTACCACGCCAGCGAAAGCCAACTTTGAGTCGCTCCACTTGTCGAAAGAAACGAGCCTTCCCTGTTCAGGGTACAACATCAATCAAGTGATTGAAAGCAAGAATGTTCCAGCAGACGGTATTCTCACACACACACACACACACACACACACACACACACACACACAAAACTTCATTATCTGTCTTTTTTTTTTTTTTTTTTTTTTTCTCCTTTTGTCACGATACATGTCCAAGACGTTTCTCAATAGTTCAATTTCGCATGAAACCCGAGTCGACAGCCCCCCAAACCAGACAGCGACTGTGCAGGCACCGCTAAATTACCTACCCATCAGTGTTCCTCATCTTCTTTTGCCTCCCCAGTGTAAAAGTAATATTGTAATCTGAGGGGAAAGGGTGGTGTGGATAGCATGTGGACGAGGAATGCTGATTGCTAAGGATGGCCAAAGAGGTACTTTATTGCTGGGTTGCCAAAATTGGATCAAGTGCAATTATCTGTTTGTGCCCTCCGCGAGGGTTGGGCCGCGACAATCATCATTAATCTGATCCTTGCACAGTATCGGTATTTCGGACGTAGATGTCATGTCACTGCATGTACGGGGCTTATCGTTGATTCGTTCTGGTCGTTTTCATGCTTCTAGCTTTAAATCTTGAAGAAATACTAAATGCGACAATGCCAATGATCCCTTATCAGGATTCGTCTCTGTTAAACTTGCCTTTCCCCTTGACCGATGGTCAAAAGCTTCATGGAATGCGATGCATCAGGACGTGGAAGCCATGGCTTGCATGGCAAAAGCCAAACAACACATGAACGAGCTGTACTGTACTCTCCTATTGTTTGTGGCTCTAGCGGCATTGGAATTGGAACCCGGGCCGCCGGAATGCAGTGACAAGCCCCAGCAAAGCGGCGACGTTCCTAGTGATTTACCCATGCCTTTGTAACCTTAGGTACCCACCAAAAGAACTATTCCCGGGTACCTAATTTACTAGGTCGCAAAAACGGCAATTTTACGACGACATCCGTTGCAAGGGAGCTGGGTTTTTTTTTTTTTCTCGTTGGTCATTGACATGTGTTGTGTCGCAACTCGTCTGAGGCTCTGCCTACCTTCCAGCTGCCTTAAAAGCGTAATTATCGGAAGCAAGACAAAGGACTGACATCTAACTATACCAGGCTCCGATCAGCCCAAACAAACCTTATAATGCGCTCAATCCGGTGACTTATTTGAAGCCAGGTAGAGACGGCCAGCTCGACCAATACGACCGAATCGGGATCCATCGCGTAGCCGTGTATATCCTAATTAGAATAGGTACTTCCCCTGTCGCCTCACGGGCCTCCTGGATAGAGGTACCGGTCTGTACCTGAGGTACCATTGATCCATTTGTTATCCCCACAAAAACCGGGAGTGTTCTTTGTTTTGTGTTTACTACGTATAGACTTTGGTGTTCGGATAAAACCCTATCAGGGAGACCCCTTCTGTTAATTTCGACAACTTTGTTTTCTTTTCTTCGCGGTGTTTTAACGAGGTGTGCTTTACGCAACTGTGTGCGCAAAAGGCCATCATGGTCCATCTAGGTACTTAGGTACCTAGGTACTTTTTGGGCAGCTGAATCCCCTGTCTAAAGTGGTTTTGCATCGCTTGCCTTGCCTTTTTTGCCCTGCTTACCTTGCTTGACCTCACCTCGGGTGGCCATTTGCGGCGTTTCCCTTATTTAATAAGCTGACGCCGCCCCAAATAGTGACTTCCGGAGAGGGCAACAGCCCCGATCCTCCCTTGGACAAAACCCTAATCTTTTTTTTTTTTTTTTTTACAGTATACCTGAATCTACCAAGGTACCTCGGATCCCCCATTCACTGCGTATCTCCGCCGTGGTGTTAGTCGTGCCTCATCCAGCTGTCGCTATCAGCACAGGTGTGTCTGTCCCATCCTGTCATTGGTCGTTATGCAGGTGACCAGGTGACGTCGGCGCTGGGGTCGAGAACCTCCATGGCCAATTACCCACCCACACATGGGAACGAAATGGGGTCTTGGGGGGTGTGCCCTGTTTTCCTTTTTTTGGTTTGGGCTTCTTTGCGCGGTGCGCACAAATGGTTGTTTCGTACCACGTAGTGGAATGTAGGTACGATACTCTTGTGGTTGCAGCCAAGCAGGCGAAGCAAATCAACATGCTGCTGCTGCCACCCCCGCGATGCGACGCGCATCATTGCATCCTCCCACGTTGTTGAGAACTGCTGCAGGTGGCCACCGTGGCTTAACAAGGAAATTTTCGGGAGGCCGCTCGCATCTAGCAGCACACATGTCTATCTCGCGCCGTGTTAATCACTATCTATCTTATGCTATAGCTATCAAGACAGACTATCGCATGTACATTGATTCGTCGCTTGTGACTAATACCACTGGCCGCAACGGGGACCCCACAACCCGGATTTCGCAAAAGATGTCGCAAATCCCACTTTGTATCTTGGCCCCAAAAAAAAGGGCCCGTAACGACTCAAAAGTTCGAAACCAACTCCGCGACATAGGCATGCCACTGGAAGACCTTTCTGGGAGCGGGGATCTACTGTATTGTACTCTGACAGGTCGCGCGCCAGTCACCGGATGTGGGTTTCGAGATCATCGCCCCGCTACCCGGCATTCCCACCTTGTGTAAATCATCCCGGGATCCTCCGCCTCAAAGCGGGAGTTGTTTGTCATCCATTAGTCGTCGTGACCATCACGCCGTCCAGTGACTGGCTGTAAATGCTTCCCCTCGAAGCCACAAAAAGTCTTTCAAGAGACACCACAGCCCCATTCTCGATTGGGAACGATACACAAGAGAAAAGAGTTTGGACGAAAAAGCTACAACTGCGGAGCCGTGGAGTTTTGAGAGGGTCCACAAACGATATGCACGGTATCATCATCGTCAGCATCGCACAGTCACTCCAGAGGTCGATGTTCCTTGTTGGAAGGAATCATGTCGTAGTGACGGCATGATGGGAAACATGGGGGGCCACCAACGATTCTCCATGTTTCAATCACGAGCACGAACTATGACGGGCGATTGAAAAACGATCTCGCGATAAACTTGGCGGGGGCAAAAGCCCTAATTAACGCGTCGACTTCAGGCATCACCAATGATGCCTGCACATGAATGAATGCCATAGCCGCATTCGGAGTCTCGGGTACAAGCTCGGCTTGCCAAAATATGTCCTTTTTCCGTAACTTGCTGCCGCGTGGCATGACAGCCGCCTGCTTACCCCCGCCATCGGGACAAATTGCTCAAATGTCAATTGAACAGATATTGTCTGCAAGCCTGCTCAGATAAACGATCGGGGAGTCAGAATAAAAACCTAAATGTCAAAGAATGTGCGTGGTGTGTCTATTGGGGGGGTGGGTGCTGTGTTTTCGATGCTCTTGGCTCACAAGTCAAGGCAGCAGCAACATGAGAGAATTCGTGACACAGAAATACACGTCCCTGTTCGCACGACAATAACGTTCTTGACGAAGGGGGACTTGAGGGCCAAAACAGAACATTCCCATTTGTGTATCACTCACCTGTCGCAAAACGTGGAGATTATCAGCCGATAGATTGTAGACGTGACGATATTGCCGTATACTCTCCTCGAGAACCCCCTCCTTAGTTGCATGACCTTCACAGATTGCCTTCATTTTGGCCTCCATCTCTCGTCTGAGGAATGGCTTGCCAAGGCTCATCTCGAAGTTCATTCGGTCAAACCCCTCAATCAATGCCACACCAAGTTGTGTTGGGACAAAGACCTTCACACCACCACGACCGCCACTGTTGGTTGCACCGCCGCCCCCTCTTCCTCGTGTGCCACCGCGACCTCGGCCTCGACCCCGTCCTCCCCGTCCTCCCCTTCCTCCCCTTCCGGCTGGTGCGGCTACATCCTCCTCGTCCATGGCTCCATCGCCAGCTTGAGCAATCCGTCCCGGTAGTTCTGTCGTGCGTGCGTACTGTCTCGTCTGAATGGTCTGAATATGCTCCGCCATCGTGGCATCAGTACCAATTCCATTGGCATCCATGAGAGCAATTAGGTCAGCCTCGGTGAGATAGCTTGGCGCCTGTGTTTTGCCTTCAGTCATCATCGCCTCGGCCGGGATGATCTGCTCGCCTACGGTGAGCCGGGGCAGCTCCGCTGAGTTGTTCCAGTTTTCATAAGGGTAGACGTCAAGATAATTCCTCTGGATGACGACAACACCATGCGCGTGGAACGTCTCGGGCCCATAGGTCACATCAATGTCCGTAGCCATACCTTGAGCGTCCTCTGAACAACACGCAAGGAACCGACGCACTATAAGTTCGTACACCCTTCCTGCTTCGGCCCCGATTTCGCTGAGGGCGGTGCCGGTTGCATAGGTGATTGGGTGGATTGGAGGATGCGCCTTGTCATCGTGTCGGCCATTGCGAGGCTGTTGGAACCCGCCATCGACCAGACCCTGAGCAAAAGGACCCCATCTACTGTCTTGGGTCTGCTTTTGCACCAGGGTCCGCAGGTTCATCCCTTTGTCGAAGCGATCTGTCTCGGTTCTGGGGTAGCTGATGAAACCCTTTTGGTAGAGTTTCTCTGCGATTTCCATAGTTTGCTGACCGCTTATACGGATGAACTTTGTGGCCATCTTTTGAAGCTCGACTGTGGTCAAAGGTAGCGGCTTCCATTTTCTCGTCGGTTTCTCCTGTACTTTGATGACCGTTGCAGTCTTGGCCTCGATGCACCGTTCGTAGAGTATGATTACAGACGCTCGATCAAAAAGGCGCCCCCTGGTCCAGGTGAAGTTTCCATTCTTTCCATCCTTGTTGATGCTCAGCTTGATGCTCCAGAAAGTCTCGGGGACAAAATTCTTGACGCGAAAGTATCGGTCAACCACAAAGCCAAGAGTAGGGAACTGACATGATCCTAGGTACTCCTCTCTTGGTCAGCCAAAGATCACAGCCCTGGCTCATAGGTCTGACAAGTATACTTACCGTAGCTCAAGACGAGGTCTTTTAGCGGGCCGTTTAAGGAGCGCAGGTTGATAGTCAGAAACCTGGTAAAGGCATAGCCTATTCGAAGATCCAGTTCAATGCGCGCTGCTACAGCAGCAACCTGCATGTCATCGAGGTCGACGGGGTTTCTCGCAGCTTGCAATATGTGCCTGGGTTATTTTTTGCAGGTATGGTCAGTAAGCCAGTCCTTTGGACAATGGAACGGTCAAACATACGCCCGCTCGATGTTGCTGAATCTTGCTCTTTTGACCTCAATGCCAGGCTTGCCTTTCCTGGCTTCTTCTCGTATTTCACTACCAATGTGTTCTCCCTCACGGTCGCAATCTGTCCAGATGAACAAAGCCCGGGCGTACCGAGCTTGACGCTGTATATTCTCGGCTATTTCTTTCTTGTCCTGCATCGATGCACCCATCTTAGCCATTGCATCATCCAGATGGCCATAGAGTAGTTTTTGTATGCCAAAGGATCAAGGTGCAGAGCTGTGACATAGGATATGCACTAGCTTACAGGACTAATCATTACGCACATTTGCCACATGGGTATGCAAAGGAGCACTGAATAGATGGTCGGGGGTAGGCCGATGCCAGTCCTTGAAGTCAGGACCAAATTGTACCTCAGTCAGATGCCCGGTAACGCAGGTCATGGTGACATCGCAGTTACCCCATGGGTGGCCAAAGTCATAAGTAAAAGAATAGTTCTTGATGTATTGAACGCGAGTATTGTGCTGTGACGAGTGTGAGTATCACCAATGAATGAATAGAGACAACAGCAGCAGCGACGTCTGGAAACTTCAAACGGACCGTTTGGAACTGGCCGCCGGAGAGGTGACCGGCGACAGCCTTGGAGATGGATGGCTTTTCAGCCACACATAGTATCATTGTCATTGTGTGTGTCTCTCTCTCTCTCTCTTTATTTTTTTTTTCTTTTTTTTCTTTCATATAGACGCGTGTCCACGAGGCTGAGCGGACGCGGTCAACTCATGACGTGCAAATATCTTCCCGGCACAGTCTCAACTTTGATTCGCTAATATTGACTACCTTTGTCAGCATGCACCACCATATTTCTGCCTGCGCCATGCGTCGTACAAGGTAGATATCCCTACCGTATCGGGACGCCAGGGTAGCAGACAGACAGGTTATGGGTGTGGGCAGACAGTGGGCTGGATCAAGTTTAAAAGCATCGATCGATCTTCATGCAGTATAGAAAAGAAACAAGATTGGTAGACGCGCTTATCGGGCCAGTGCATTGGATCTCTTAGTCTTTGATTGAGGGTTGCTGTTTGGGTGACTTTTTTTTTGTGTCGGCTTCTGTTTTGGTTGGTTCAAGCTACAATCTTGGCAAGTGACCCGCTGCAGAGTAACAAATGATTGGTAGTGAGATCCATCGATTTGGAACCGACTTCTAGAAACACGAACTTTAAGCTTCATCACCAACCCTGCACCCCCCACAACTTCCATGACGCAGGGCGATCGTCAGAAAGCGGGACATTGGCGGAAGCATCGGAGCTCGGAGATCAGGGCTTATGGGGTTTCTCGTCTTCCAGCTTTTCAGGGTGAGCTTGCCTACAGGGCGATGACGCGTGCACTTTCAAACCCATCCTCCTTTGTCATGCCATTGAGTTGGAAGGTAAGATATCCAGGTAATCCAGACTGCCAAGCATCAGTCGCGCCCAACGGGGCCCCCAACCGTTGCATTGATCTTAGCCCGCCATCTAGTCTAGATCTCTCGGGCTGACTTCCATCTTGACGAAGAACATCGCAAACAGCGTCCCTCAGCGTGCAAACTCCGAGATTTGCGATAACCTCAACCACCAAACTCAATACGCCTAAAATACGCCCACAATGGCCCTTCCAGCCTTGAACGCGCTGGAGGAATGCTCCGACTTCTCAAAGACCGTCGAGCCCTTCATCCCTCAGCTGTACGAGCTTCCCAACAAGCTCATCGAGGTCTTCACGTCAGGTGGAAGCCTGCGCGCACTCTATCTCAGCACCAATCCGCTCATCTCCGCGTTCGCCTTTTCGCTAGTGCTCGGCCTGGTCTTCTTGGTCGTCTCCGAGATCAACAAGAACTATTCGCAAGTTGATAGATGCTGGAGCATATTGCCCACAGTCTACCTGGCCCACTTCGATGTGTGGGCGCGCATGGCTGGCCTGCCTAGCGAGAGACTGGATACCGCGCTCATCTTTGGCATCGTTTGGAGCGTAAGTGAAGAGCCACCACTATATCTGACAATATACGATTAACTGCTGACATGTGGATTGTTATGACCAGATTCGATTGACCTACAACTACGCACGAAAGGGAGGATACAACATTGGCTCTGAGGATTATAGATGGTGCGCGCCCTGTCCACTCTGCTTGTGCCATCAGGCGGGGTACTCCCACGATTATGCATGATCATGTTACTTATTCTCTTTGACAGGGAGATTGTCCGCAAAAACGCTCCGGCATGGGCTTTCCATCTCCTCAATATTGTCTTCATCTCTTTCATCCAGAGCGTCCTACTCTTCCTGATCGCCGCCCCCGCATACCCGATGTTGCTCGCCATCCAGTTCGAGCCGCAGGCATCTACCGCAGACTACGTATTCATGTCCATCCAGCTCGGGCTTGTCACCTTGGAATGGTTTGCGGATCAGCAACAGTGGGACTACCATGGCGCCAAAAAGCAATACCAAGAGACAGCCAAGGTTCCTTCAGGGTACACGCACGCCGAGGTGGAGCAAGGGTTCGTCTCAAGCGGTCTATGGGCTTATAGCCGGCACCCCAACTTTGCCGCCGAGCAAACCATCTGGTTCCTACTCTACCAGTGGAGCTGTTATAATACAAAGGTCCTGTACAGCTGGGCTGGTATTGGCTCGGTGTCTCTGCTCTCGCTGTTCCAGGGATCGACGTGGCTCACGGAGCTCATCACTTCTGGAAAGTACCCGGACTATAAGGAGTATCAGAAGCAGGTTGGCATGTTCGTACCTACAGGCCGGGCCTACAAGGCACGGGCTTTGCCCAAAGGCCCCAAGATCATTAAGACGAGCGAGCTCACGAAGAAGAATGAGAAGAAGAAGCACAAGTGAAGACTTGGTGCTGTATCCGAATCCCTCGAGAGATCACGTACTGTCGAGAATTACTAATGCAACCGACTTCTGACTGTATTCATTATCTGTCAACGCGTTAGCGAGTTAGGCGCAATCGTTTGGATATGATCATATTATCATACAGTGCGGTTCTGAATACAGTGCACAATAACGATTTTAGGTTGACTGACTGACTTTTGTGTAAAGATTCCACCAAAGGGATAGCACATGTCAAGGGACTTCGGGAGCGGGATGACATATCTTGCAAGGCTGGATCCAGGTTTAAGTTAGAGCTCTCATCCGATCAGCGCGGGTTTGCGGAATATGTAAATCGGCAGCTACCTTATCTATGTCACACCTACTCCCTTGCAATGACGTTCCTGGGCGAGATGAGATGAGCGAGACAAAAGAGAACGACTGGCCAGCATCTCTGTGGTTGCTATGCTATCTACGTCACAGGGACCAATTTTTTTAGAGTGGTTTTTTTTTTTTTTTTTTATAATATTTTTGAAGCTGTCTAGTTGACACGGCGACATCCGTAACTGCGGATCCATGATGCTGCACTATGTTGTGAGGATCTAGAAACAGTGCTAGTCGGGTACGGCCCAGGTTAGGCGGATTTCCAACCTTATCTTACGGGCTTTATGCGACTTACATACAGGTATATGCACGCCCAAATACCTACCCGTCACCATGGTAAAACCTTGAGGTAGATGCAAAGAGCCTCGGCCAAGCAGCCCAACGCACCGGGGCAAAGATCTCGGCATAGATACATACGACTCTAGGCATGTATGTAGGCAGGTGCAGCGAAATGGGGAAAACAAAAAACTCATCGAGGAAGTTTCGGGCACGCCGCCTCGAGGCAGCAGGCATGGCCTAGACACCAGAAGGCGGAACTGACATGAGGCTTAATGAGCCTTGCCGCAGGTCAGACTAGCCATGATTCAATCAGCTGATACTTTATGACATCCTGAGTCTTAGGGGACCATCAAATCAAATTATTCCGCAATAATAAAGCAGTCCTAGAAATCAAAAAATCTGTTGAGCCGTCTTTGATATATTCATCTGTAAAGAATCGATTCTTTCTGAGCAGCTCGCCACCCACACTAACCCACCGTCCTCGAGTGCCGCATACAACATCAGGTTTGGTTATTTTTATTGTTTATATATCTGTACCTGCATACACGCCACGCAAGTGTGCCGGAAATCAGACTATAAAGAGCACAGTAAAAGAGCTCAACAAGTTGCTGGAGACCACAGCGGCGTGAGCTCGCGTGAATAGAATTCCACTAGGAGTCCGAGACGATTCTTCCTGTCCACATCCTTCACCAAGCAATATCACTCCTCGGATCCGGCCCTCCAAATTTCTGGTGTCTGCGGACTAGAAAAGTGTCCAAGACATCTCTCCAAAAAA
>NC_043741.1:1716306-1742315 GCF_004337985.1 Pyricularia pennisetigena
AAAAAAAAAAAAAAACAAAACACTAATACGGGCCAAGACTAGACAAAGATGGAGTCCGACGACGATTATAGGACCCTAGGCTCCTTCAACAAGTATCTCAAAATCATCAAGGGCCGAGACAATCCCCACAGCGCAGTCGACGACAGGACATCACCTCACCCATGCGCCCCAACCACTCTGTCATCGGCGAGCAAGCCGACGAGTACCAAGGACAGCCAGATGTCGACACGTTCGCACCGCAGCTCCATCTCGTCGACAGTCTCGTCCACCATCACTGACCTGAGCGACGGCCGGCCGGGTCTGAGGGACCGCAACTCGGCCATTGCGTCGTCCTCCTTCTCGTCGTCGACGAGTCTCGAGTCGAACCGCACAACCTCGCTCGCGGAGCTCCAGCGTGACCCACTCTTGAGGGAGTTCCCCAAACCGCCTGACCAGGTCGATATTGAAGAGATGCTCACCAGGCCGCCGGGCAAGTGGTCGCTCGGCCACTACTTCAACAAGTCTAGGCATGCTGCTAAGGAGACGACGCTGAAGCCGACGCTGGAAGATCGAAAGGGCGAGTTGGAAGAAGCAAAGAAGCAGTTGATTGCGGCGAGGAATGAGATTCGGCAGCTCGGAACGAGACGTCCCTGAGTTTGTCAGCTTGGTGGTTATCTTTTTTATGTTGCCGATAATCTTAATCCTGTTTGCCCGGGAAGACCGAACGGACAAACAATTACATCGTCTATACCTTGATGCACTCTAGGAGGACAGGCGGACGAAAGCGGCTTGTTATACCGCAGCCCCTAGATCGTGTCGATGTTGAAGGGATTGCTTTGGAGGAGGAACGATTTCGAGCAATGTCGGAGGGAGACCTGTATTAGATTGCGCAGCCCTTTTGGATCTTTTTGGTCTGTGAATCTGGATACGTTTGTCACGAGCTATGATGTTACCGACTAGAACAATAGCATTTGCATTATCGTCATGAAAGTCGACTGCTATGATATATCTTAGATCAATTGAGCCAGCTCGTAGAACATTTGTCAACATGGCAAAAACGATGAAACATTGTTCCATTTCTGCCAAAGCTTTAACCACCAAATACGCCCAAACAAAAGATGGCCCGATGGGGTACCCTTAACTGTTACAATTGCGGGTATGCTTCAGTGCAGATGACCTGCCAAAGTGAAGCCATAGGCAATGAGCGCAATAAATGTACCCAGGTTCAACAGCGATGATATGCCGTGAAGGATACCGAACTTTTTGTTCAATGCCTTCATCTCCTCTGAGTGAGGAGCGGGGTCATAGCTACGTTTCCCATCCTTTTTCTCTGTTTGAGGAGAGTATCGTCAACGAGTCGGACTGGAGATCAAACCACTTGGGCAATATAGAAGAGAGAAATGGCCTACCCTGCACTCGTCTCTCCAGCATGCATCCTGTTGTCGCCGGAAGCAGCCAAAGCAAGTTTGCCACGCCGGTCACAAACATGGTGGCTATGGGTACTAGCACGCCCCAGCGGTTTTGCTCGTCAAGCACACCGGCAATGCCCGATGGCGTACTCGAAAGTCCATTTCTAGAACCAGGCCAAGTCAAGGCAAGGGTGACTGGGAGCACGGATTGAATGGCGAAATAAACTGGGAATATCTTCTGTTGAAGAATGGAGAACTGCGGCCTCGGCAGTGCTCTGAATGCAACTATCCCATTGACGAAAGACTGGCAAATCGTGACGGTTAGTAGTACTTACTTTTGAAAAAAGAAAAGCCGAAGGAGAAGAATCCCTTCTTGGAAGGTGGACATCAGATACTCACTTGGAAAAAGGTGGTGCCCAGTAGCGTGCCATATCTACAAAAAGTGGTGAGTGTTAGACAAGAGCGAATTTGTGGAGTATAGTGAACCACCAAGGTACTTTCAAAAACCTTCGGTTCACTCAGAAGCACCTACGAAATTATATGGTACGGAGCAGGGGAGAAGATGAGCGAGCGGTCTGCCATGTTGACGGATATACTAGCGGATTTCGGTTGAGATGCGTGTTTGTATAGAGAAGAGAAGAGAGGGGAGGACGAAACCCTGTTCTGTATTTCAAGGTTCGGGAGTGACGGCGTCCATTCACTGTGGCGAGGGTCAACTTAAAACGCCCCCGGCATTTCCGCTTAGGGAAGCAACTCTCACGTGACTGCGTGCTGTCATTCTCGAGGTTTGGCGCGTCGCGCCTCCACCATGACTGCCTAAACTGGGGATATCTACCAACAAACGCAACGAGATTTGGTTGATTTGGCTCTTCAGCTAAACGTCTCCTCTGGTTTCTGGAATATTTGCCACCCAAGAAATGAGCGATAAACCAGGACGTAGGAATCCTGCAATCTTAATTGACAAGTGAAAAAAAAAAGGGCAAAACACACCAGTACTCGCCAGAACCCCCACACAATATGGCTGATAAAGAGGCGACGGTCTATATCATCGACCTCGGGTCGTCGATGGGAGACTGCAACAACGGCCGTACCGAATCCAACCTGGACTGGAGCATGCGCTATGTCTGGGACAAACTATGCACCACAACTGCCGCATCACGCAAGACGTGGCAGGTCGGCGTGGTGGGCGTGCGGACGGATGCTACTGACAATCCCCTGGACGACGCCGGTGACCAGGGCTACAACAACATATCTGTTCTCCAAAACGTCGCTCCCATGACGCTATCTGCTCTCAAGTCGTTGCAGGACAAACTGGTCCCTAGCAGCACTTCAGATGGTGATGTTGTCTCGGCAGTCGTGGTGGCAATCGCCATGATCGACGAGGCGGCGCCTCAGCGACTTAAGTACAAGCGCAAAATTGTCCTCGTTACCGATGGGCAGGGAGCAATCGATGGTGATTCACTGGGCGAGATAGCTGAGCGCATCAATCAGTTGAACATTGAAATTACAATCATGTAAGACTTGCATTATCTTCATTTTTCCTTGTTTTTTTTTTTTTATTTATTTTTTTTTATTTTTAATTTTTTTTTTTTATTCTCTCCAGATGTGACAATTGCTAAAGAAGAAGAAAATTACCAGAGGAGTAGACTTTAATGACCCTGATTATCCATTTAAAGAGGAAGACAAGCCTCAACTAAAGGTATGCTTGACCAAAATAGTTCCAATCGCTTGGTACTATGTCTGCTAACGCCAAAACTACCATCGTAGGCCAGAAACGAGAAGCTACTCAAGTCTCTTTCTACTCACTGCAAAGACAGTGTCTATGGCACGATGATCGAAGCTGTGGAAGAACTTAATACGCCCAGGATCAAATCGACAAAGCCTTACAAAAGCTTTGACGGCCAACTAACACTTGGTGACCCTGAGGCATACAAGGAGAGTGCTCTGAGTATTCATGTTGAAAGATACTTCAAGACGAAACAGGCCAGGCCGATTACTGCAAGCAACGTCATGGTCAAGTCGGAGACGGGGGCTACACAGTCAGGACAGGATGTAGAGGGCGGCGATGGGCTGGGTGGCCAGTTCGCCGATTTGAAGACGGCTAGGAATTACAAGGTCCTCGACCCGGATGCCCCAGGTGGCAAGCGTGATGTTCCTCAAGAGGAACTGGCCAGGGGTTACCTATATGGCAGGACTGCGGTTCCGATGCCCGAGTCCGAGTTCAACATAACCAAGCTCGAGACCAAAAAGAGCTTCGCAATACTTGGCTTTATTGCATGGGAAAAGGTAAGCACCCAAGCGTCTTTCCGTACCATGTATACTTTGGAAGGCTGTTGCTTGAGCTGACAGCAAACAAGTACGAGAGATTCCTGAACATGGGAGAATCATCCGTCATTTTCGCCTCAAAGTTCAATGAGAAAGACGAGCTCGCCTTTTCGGCTCTGGTCAATGCGCTATACGAGACGGAGTCACATGCGATAGCTAGACTGGTCGCCAAGGACGGCAAAGAGCCCCAGCTTCTGCTGCTGATGCCTCACATAGACTTAGATATTGAGTGTCTTTACGATGTTCCTCTGCCGTTCGCAGAGGACATTCGATACTATCAATTTCCACCGCTGGACAAAGTCGTCACAATTGGTGGCCAGAGTCTCACAAAGCACAGGCTACTACCAAGCGAGGAGCTGGAGAAAGCCATGAGCGACTATGTAGATGCTATGGATATTTCGGCAGCTGGTGGGGATGATCAGGAGTAGGTTCATGCGATCATGAGATATGACCTATCTCTGCTTTGTGTCCGAGATGACTGATGGATTATGACTTTAGGCCCCAAGAATACGCTCCGATTGAAGACACATACTCGCCCATAATTCATCGTGTCAACCAGGCCATTCGCTTCCGCGTGGTATACCCAGATAAGCCGCTTGATTTGGACTCTGAGGTGCTTACAAGATACTCGGTTCCACCTCGTAAGGTCACTTCCCAGGCCAAAGACCAAATAAACAAGCTCATAAAGGTCGCCGATGTCAAGAAAGGTAAAGTTTTTGTTCCCCACATATCAGGCGCCAGCTTCCACTGACAGTGTTCGGGTTTCTTTCTACAGTGCCTCCAAAGGCAAAGGGCAAACGGCAACGCGAGGTTGTCAAGCCGATTTCAGGCCTCGATGTCGACGCCTTGTTGAACAATTCGGGCAACGGATCCAGCAGGGCAAAGCGGGCCAAAATATCTGCCGAGAATTCAGTGCCCGAGTTCAAGCAGATGCTAGCATCGGCTGATAAGGTGGCGACAATTGAGAACGCTGCCAAGCAAATGGGCGAGGTAGTAATATCATTCATCAATACCAGCATGGGTGATATGAACTATGACCGCGCCGCAGAAAACATACGCGTTATGAGGGACGAGCTTGTTGCGCTGGAGGAGCCTGTGTTCTACAACGACTTTTTGAAGTCTCTCAAGACCAAGATTGTATCGGGAGAACTGAACGGGGACAGGCGCGAGATGTGGTGGAGGATCAAGTTCGAAAAGCTCGGTTTGATCACGCAAAAGGAGTCTGAGGTGTCCAGCGTCACAGAAGATGAGGCCGCCCAGTTTTTCAAAAAATCATGAGAATTGTTTGTATTTGAAATTTCACGAGCTGTGTAATGCTGGGAATATTATGTAGAATATGGGTTGGGATTGTTGTTAGGCTTGGGGCGTTTTACGGTGTAGTTGATTGTTCCGTTGATGTCATAGCTTTCGTGAGACCTGGGATGATTGTCTACTGAGGGTACGAGAATCATACTCATTCCACCCTGAAAGAATCAGAGATTTATCCCAACCTCAGTTTGGCCTAGGTCTAGTGGCATACAAAGGCCAACAGCCGGGGGGGACTCATGCCCGTTCCTTCCTTCCTTACCAGGCAATCGATCTTCCATCGCTTTCTATTCATCATAACTGCCGCACTTGCCCACTTGTTGATCTAGACATATCTCATTCTACTTCCCACTTCCACAACCCGCGGGAGAAACACAAACGTCGGCTTGGTGTACTAGGCTGTCCAGCTCCAACTAACTCCCGGCCCGAGACAGATTCTTACCGCCGTATCAAAAGATATGGCTAAGGACTCTGCAGGCCACCGTGCCCGTCTTGAATCTATTTTCAAAGGCGAGGACATTTTTGGGGATCTCATCGAATTGGAACCCGATCAAGGCGCTGCTATGGACGAATGGGTGAGCCTCGCAGGGGTCTCTAACCCGACCAACTCAAGCAGACGCCAAAACATCTCAGCCAGGCCCAAAAATCAAGGCGGCACCGACAACGAATCTGACAGCTCAGACGGTCCGACCCTTCGCAAGACCCAGATGGCCAAGCAGCAGCACCAGCCGAGGTCTGGATACCGTCATATACTGCGCACCGAGCCGAACATCGCTGCCAGCGACCTAGATGTCGACGATATGATGGCAGAGGAGGTCAGGCGAGCTCAAGACACTACTTGGACAGGACTAGGACGAGGTCAACTTGCGCCACGGGAAGAGTCGTTCACTCCTTGGTCACTTGTCGAAAGGTACCCGGCCAACTTCATTGGCAATGGCAACCGGCCCGCAGCCTCTCCATACTTTGGAACGCCGGCAGTCTATAACAATCAGATCTGGGACTTTTATTACATCCAAAATCCCAGTCCCGGAAGATTGCCTGTGCTGCTTGTTCCGACAAAACAGCTGCAGCATCTTCTCAAGTATACCAACGCTGCCCTCGGTATTAACTTGACCATACCCATCGGCACCAACGCCGATAAATTCAAGGTCTGGTTCGGGTTGGGAGGTACACCCCGGCCTCGCTTCCTCGGCCGTACAACCAGCCTGGATGAATTTCTTGCCCTTCCCGCTCTTGCATCGCTTCGCGAAAATAACCCCCTTAACGGTGTTACATCCCAAGCCCAGCAGCAGTTCCGGGAACTCATTGATGGGCTAAGCAATGTGCAGGCTTTCAAAAAAGGCGACGCAAAGAAAAAGAAGCGAGCCATCCAGCGAGTTGCGGATCGTCAAAAATGGGGACTGACTACCAAACGTGTACAACGCTATCTCGGTCTTCGCCAGGGCAAGCAACAATTTGTTGCCCAAGGAGTGCAGTATTTTACCTTGAGCAACTCGCAGGCAAGGCTTCCACTCGACATCAAGTTCGTTTGTGTTGATGTCGAGACTTATGAGCTAAACCACAACCTTGTCACCGAGATCGGCATCGCCGAACTCGATACTTTGTCCCTACGGGGCAAACCCGCCGGAGACAAGTCCCAAAACTGGTTCAATCTGATCAAGTCATACCATTACGTGATCAAGGAAAATTCATGGGCCATGAACGGCCAGCACGTAGCAAACAACCAGCAGAATTTCAACTTCGGACAGTCGCAGCTGGTTCCTAAAGCAACTATCGTCCAGCAAGTGGCCTCCCATCTCGGAATGCCCTCATCGAGCTGGCCGGGCCACAGAGGCGCCTATGTTGTGCTCGTTGGCCACGACATAATGGCCGATGTAGAGCATCTCTTAAAGGTCGATTACGATGCACGGAAAGTCCCCGAAATTTTCGATGTGGTCGACACAGCGCATATGTTTCAGCATTGGCGCCGGGAGCCCAACTCAACCAGGCTGAGTCGCGTTCTGGAAAGCCTAGAGATTCGTTATCGGTATCTGCACAATGCAGGTAACGATGCCACATACACTCTTCAAGCAATGCTGGCAATGGCCCAGGTCACCCGACAGGAGAGTTTTGATAGGGCCATGGGCAAGAGGATGTGAGTAGCCATAAGGCACGGCCCCGATCTCAATGCCAACGGCACTTGCTAATTAAATCCTTCACCCAAAAGCGAGCGACCTCTCCAAGAGAACGAGGTAGACAATGAAGGCGGCTGGAGCTCTGACGAAGGGAATGACGGCGGCGACCCTGTTGGCTTGCCCCGTGCAAACGGGTATGAGTCTGCTTGAGTACAGATTCCAGTGACCAGGGGCAGGGGAGTCACGTCTGTTCATCAGTCAGCAGTGATCAATGACCCATTATTCTTTGGGCGCCCGACTTTGGCTCAGTTTTGGTGGAACAATCAAGGAGGCCGATGCCTTAGCTAGGAGATGGTTCTAGTATTAAATCTATACACGCCCAGCCGACGGGGCTCAATGAAATACAAGAGCCTGTCTTCTCCTCCGACTCCGAACGCCGTTGCCATGAAAGAAATGGTTGCCGTCATAATGGGGGTTGTTGTTACAGTTTTGCGTTTTAATATTTCTACATTAGTACAGCCAAAGCCTGAAGGCAGCAGACTGGTCATAGCAGGAGATGAGCCAGCAGTCTTTATTTTGAAACGGCTCGTCGCTACGAGGCCTGTTTCTCGAGTAGTTCCTTGGCCTCGTTGATTTTGGTGGCAAGGTAAGGGCTGCCGCCTCGGTCGGGGTGGTTCAGCAGCATGAGGGTGCGGTGTGCCTTGCGCACCTTGTCTTTGGTGATGCTCCGCTCGCTGTCGGGAATATGGAATTGTCAGTCAAGTTTCTTTGTTGTTTCTGTTGGCAACTCCTTTTACGGACTTCGAGACTCCCGAGAGTCAGAAACTCGGAAGCCATGTGTCACTCACTTTAGCGATAGAATCAAAGAGGCTTCCTTCTGGTTCATCTTGGGCTCGAAGCCGCCTTTATAAAATGCCTTGCCCATGGCGCCCACGCCGCCTCGAGACCTCCTCAGTGCGACGTATCCTGCGCGACCCTATGAGCAAAAGTTTTTTTTTTTGTTGTTAGCATTGGGTTCATCATTGCGCAGCACCGATAATGACGGAACCCCAGGGGATGAGAAGATCATACAAGAAATGCCGCAACGGCAGCGCCGGCGACTAGTCCAAACGTGGAGGCCATGATTAAGGGATGCTTGTGTTGTGTACCTGGTGTTTGGGTGTCTTCTAAAGTGTGCTGAAAAGTCGTTTGCGACGGCGTAGAGTAGACTTCGATGCTGTTGTGTGACGATGGCACCGAAGAATTTTGGTCGGTTCGGGAGGACCAGGGTGATGGACTGACTAGGGGTCGCGTCAACGGCGGACAAATGTCGGGCGACGAAGGACGGCGCAGACAATTCTGGTTGGACCGAGATAAGATAAAGATCCAATTCGGTTCCACCTACAGCGGCGAAAAAAAGTTCAGCCCCACCAAAAAAAAGTCGGTGTTCGCGGGCGGCGGAACCTCTCGCCTTGCTTCTGGTCTGAATGTTGATGGACGGCACAATTATACAGCGCTTGTTGTTGTTCATATCCAAGCAGCCCGGCATCCTCTAGTCGCAAAGATGAGGTACGAGGCAGCATCACCGACTGACTGTAAAGCAGATACACAAGGACTATTGCTAACGCAGTACTACTCAGGATCGAGACGTGCTATTTCTGTTCCAGGCCGGCCTACCCAGGCAAGGGCATACAGTTCGTGAGGAACGATGCCCGGGTATTTCGGTTCTGCAGGAGTAAATGCCACAAGAACGTCAGTATTACACCTGGCAAGGAGAACTTGAGGGCTGATCGATGGATTGCTAACTTTCGACCTGACTTGTCCCCGGTGTACAGTTCAAGATGAAGCGCAACCCCCGCAAGCTCAAGTGGACAAAGGCCTTCCGCAAGGCGGCCGGCAAGGAGATGACGGTCGACTCGACGCTGCAGTTGGCGGCACGGCGCAACGTCCCCGTGCGCTACAACCGCGACCTGTTCCAAAAGACGCTCAAGGCCATGGACCGCATCGCCGAGATCCGGGCCCGCCGCGAGCGCGTGTTTTACAAGAAGCGCATGGCCGGCAAGCGCGAGCGCGAGGTCGCCGCCGCGCGCAAGCTCGTCGCCGAGAACGAGCATCTCCTGCCGCGCCTCCGCGGCTCCGAGAAGCGCCGCATCGCAGAGGAGCGCGGCATCACGGTCGAGGAGGTCGAGGAGATGTCGGTCGGGGAGATGGTCGAGAAGGCCAAGCAGTCCAAGAAGGCGGGCAAGAGCAAGCTCTTTGGCAAGGAGATTCTGCGCCAGAGGGTGCGGGCGGATGGTGGCGTCGACACCGTGGTGGAGAGGACGGTCGGTGCCGGCGAGGGCGACGACGACGACGACGATGCGGAGTGGGGCAGCGACGCCGACGACGTGGATGGCATGGACACGGACTAGAAAGAATTTTTCGAATTTCGCCGGCAACCCTCTTTTTCTTTTGCCTGTGCTATTGTTTCTACGGCGCTTTCGGAATTGTTTTTTCCCCGCTAACACGACCTGCAAGCGGATTTTCTGTTCTTGAGTTTCGAGTGGGCATCATCGGCGTTTTTTGGTATCAAAAGGGATATATCTTTGTGCAGCTTCGAAATATTACGAGGGAAACGTTTTGTCGACTTGAGAGAAATGCTCACACTAGCAACAGTCCAAGTGTCGTCGGGATCAGCCAGGGCTTACGTTTGAGGTGGGTTAGCCAGGCGTAAATGGGCCAGGTATAAATTCCACCACCAAGTAATCATCGCCACCGTATTATTTTCTCCTCCGCCCGCTAGGATGGGGAGAGAGAGGCATACTGAGCACAGGTTTCTATATCGACCGCTCTTTGATATTGAGAGATTCCACCTTGCGCTGAAAATTTGATCCGCTGGCCTCTCGGGTTATATTGGTTCTTTTTTTTTTTTTATATTCCTTGGTCGCTCCACCTTCTCAAATGAGGTCACCTCTAGATCCGGTCCATCTTCCTGGTCCCATACCAAAACACACAGGAGAGGATTAACACATGCGGCATGATGTTTACTCTCAGAGCTGCAAGTGTGTTTGCTCGACATTGCCTCCACAGTCATCTCTGGCTAGGTAAGAATGTAATGCAACTCTGGTTCAGATGTGGTAAACTTTTGATACAGGCATGCGTTCAAGCTGTAGAGGCAACCCTGTGATTTTCTTTCGTTTATTGGGCAGGAGCTATCGCGACATCCTAGACAGAAAGGTATAATATCTGATATGTATTCGCACCGTTGTCATTATATACAGCCCAGGTGTTATTACAGTCAACTACGTATACCAAGCCCTATGACCACCATGTACCTCAGTGTGATGCAGCAAGCTCACCCCCTGGTTAGTTAATCAATCTTAACTCGGAATGAAGTATCCGAGTTGCCAGCCGTCTTCTCCACCGCTAGTTGTCCCTGGGTCCAACACAAATACCCAGGCACTTTGGTCTTCCGTGTATCATATATGGCGACAATATGCATGATTGTACAGTAGGCAGAAGAAACCGGGGATCGGGGTATACGGTGGGACCATGACTGTCCGTTCAGATCTCGGGGCATGATGAGGACTGAGGTCAACAGTCACAGTGTGGAAGCAAAAGCTCAGTGCACCTGTGGTGGACCTCTTATGGCCGCTAGTGTGGGCACTTGTCCTGTACATAGTACTTCATAGTGATACTCCTCAAGTACTTCGGTACCTGACTGGCTGAGGTGCCGGCTGCGCCGAAAACCCCGAGCGGATAAGGCGCTTCGTCGATCATCCAGGGCCCTTTTTTTTTTTTTTCCTTCTTGGTAAGATAGACGGGGATTGACACCCCCCTGGAGATCAATCTCATTCATGGGGTGCAACAATTTGCCTTGCGAAATGCAGATTGAAAACGTACTGTACTCACACAGACAACAAAAATCAGGCACAAGGGAGCACATGCGAATGCAAGGTACATTTTACCAGGAACATAGACGCAGCAAGACAAAATCAAACGAAGTCCGTCACGGCGTAAGACTGGCGGCAATAGGAAATTAGAAATTTGACTGAGCTGAGCTGAGTGGAAAGAAAGAAAGAACCCCCAAGGGTGACATGCGTCGTTGTTCTTTTTGATTGGGGTAAAGCATCTGTCGATCCCCAGAATCTAGGCCCTTCGATGCTTTGTGTTGAACCACCACGTAAAACGATTACATGAAATACGGCTGAAGAGTAGCCACCCCCAACGCAGATCAGTCTTCGGCGAGTTTTTTTTCCCCTTTCTCACTGCATGTAAATACGCTACTTCAATACGGTACGACCATACGGTAGGTACCAAGAAATGACTTGCATAATGCCTAGCCGCCTGGTAAAGCTGGGTAATTGTCATTTCACATAACGAGGTCGATCTTGGCAGAAAAAAAGGGGAAAAAAAAAAAAAACAACAACCATGATTTACTTGACCATCTACCCAAAGTTAGACAGACAAGCACCAATCTCAATTGCAGTTGTACCCTGTGGCTGAATTGATCTCAAATGCTTGCCCTCTATGGGCATCATCTCTGGTCTCTGGCCATGGTAGTCCGTACTGTTTGAGCATTTGACAAACGTCCGTGCCGCTCGAGCTAGCATCGATCGATGGGCGCGAGGGAGGCATGTCCCCTGTCTGTCTATCTGGGCCTCCCGACGAAGCCACTCGAATTATGTAGTAATTACGTTTCTCTGAGGAGTTGTTTCGCGTGGGTTAATGATTGGCCTATGGGGTTCGGAGCGGTTCGGTGGACTGTCGCCTGTTCTTTCCCCATGTCCTCCCACTCACTGCCTGTCTGCTGCTTCATGACACGCAACAGTAATCTAACTCCACCTTTCAGCATGCCACAAGATTGCGGCTGATCTGGTCCGTTTACAGTAGAACAAGTTAAGCAAGTACGCCCTCTTTCAACACTTTTAAATTGCATTTAAACAGAACAACAACACGGGGGCAGCATTGTTCGCAACAATTTAAGTACCGGCCATCTGAATACCAGAAGTAAAATATGCAACCCATCATGGGTAATCGTTTGACTTGCGAGGCTTGGATCAGCTTCCCGCAGCAATGCTGACACGGGTACCTGGCGGGCAATGCATGCTGCAATCCAATGGCTGGGCACTTTGTTGGCCACAATTACCACAACCCACTGGGATTTGTTTTTGTTTGATCTGATCCAAATCCACTGTGGAAGCTTTCCGACTGTGCACATCCTCGCCCAGCACTGTCCCTTGGATACGGGACTGTCTTGGTACCTTGGCCAATGCAGCGCTGCCCATCTGCAGTAATGAGGTATGGAATTGGCTGGGCTGCGACAAGGCAGGAACCTCTCAAGCCTCCGTATTAGAACTAGGTTCTTCTAGTGGTCGGCCGTGGTAAGCGGAGATCGAGCAGCAAGAAAAAGTGGGTGTACATGATTGGTTTCGCGCCTGTTTGGGCCGGGACTTGTTGATCCTGGCCTCCTGAAGCGAACTTTGTCTATGGTGTGCAAAGCCGGCCGTTTCCTCCAAGGAGAGTGTTTACTGTTTCACACATTTGTTACTGTATGAACACTTGGTCTTTTTTATTCATTTATTCAATCTTTTGTATTTGTTTTTCTATACCTACATCCGAACGGATTAGGTGTCTCCAAACGATGACAAGGACAAGAGGACAATAGAGGGAGAAAAAAAAAAAAAAAACCAACCAAAACCGAAAGAGTGCCATTGTTACGGAGGCCAGAAGGTCCCAACGTTACAGCAGTACCCGAAAGGTTTCTCCACTTCCCCATCAATCTACCATCCCGATGATCATCGATCAAATGAACATGCCACCCGGCAAGGATGAGAATTCTATTTCGCTGTGCTGTACTGTACGGTACAGTATATATTTACATGCACGTTCAAATAAACGGATACATAGTTGTCGTGGATTGAATCAAAGACGGTCCAGGAAATCAACCAACCAACCAAGCTGCACAGCCTCAGCCAACAAACTGTTACTCCCCAAATCGGTGTCGGTCGACCGAACGGTTTCCCCTGACCGGCTCTGTGTTAACATGGACAATTCTGTTGCTTGGAGGGAGGACTGTAACGGTCTCGCATCCTTTCCGGCTGGCTGGAATAATGCAACACGGGTAGGGACAGAAAGAGGGGTAAACGCAGTAACCAGAACGATTGAGGCCAAAAAAAAAGGAAGAAATAAAGACAGCACTTGCGCTGATGTTTACTACTGGGCTGAAGGGGGGAATCTTTGGTGTGTCCCAAAAAGTGCAACGCGTGACACATTCCAACCCAGGATTGGCTAGGCTGCTTTTCTTTCAATAAAAATAAAAGAAAACAAAGAAGGTAGCTCCCAAAGTACTGTACAATCACGGGGGATATTTATTGATCGAGCTGCTTGTACTCCAAAAAGGGAGTCCAAAATCAACACTGTTATTACAGTACAGGACTTGCCCAAGCCTCAAGTGACAAGTGGCCCGACCAGCAGATAGGGCGTTTTCGGTCGAAATGCAGGCAGACAATCTCGAGTGGGTCTCCTCAAGAGGGGGGAAGTGTGAGGGGGTTCGTTGAACGGTACAAAAGACATAACCACGATAGGTGGTGGAAGGCAATGGATCCGTAGAGAATCGACAGTGCTTACAAGATACTCTTACTGTATAAGAACAAAAAAAGTCAATTAGGTACCTACATGCTGCCGTGCTGTACCTTGCCTTACAATTGCTAATTTCCCCCCTCTGCTGCTCTAGCTTCACCTGCAGCTTTTCCTGTCAGGTGAGTTGTTCAAAAAGAGGTCAAGCTGTTTGGCCTGCTTCCCCCATTCCGCCCAAATGCGCTATGACAACTAGGGGTGTATATTCGTTAGTAATACCAGTTGAGTTGTTCTGGCTTTCTGTGTTATTTGAATGTTATGTTGGGCCTAGTACAGTGATACGGTACGGTACGGGTTATCTGACGGTTTGTTTTCCCCACCTCCATCCAAAAGGTCTTTATTGGGGTCCCCAATAATTCCACTGGTCAGTTGGACTTGCTCAAATGGCAACGATAATCAATCATATCAAATTGGTCGCCAGTTCTATCTACCATTGAGGTTCCTTTGTACTCCGTAGATGTTTGCGTTGCCAGGTACATCGCTCTAAATGTTTTTGTTACGTCGTTTACACAAGCCGAACTCTGAGGCGCTGTGTAATTACATCTCATGCTTGACTGAGCTCATCTTCTTTGTGTACTAAAATAATCAACCCCCCAGTCCAGTCATGGTATGGGCAGGTTAGCTTTGGGCAGGTCCCATTCCAAGGCATTCACGGTAGGCAAGGTACCTACCTGTAACTTGCTCGGTCCAGGTAGCGTTTTCCCGTGTGTCTCAAGCCCACAATTTGGCACTCTCTACCTCCTACTATTGGGCAGGTGCACCCACCCATCCACCCACGGACAAAGTTAAGGATGGACCGGCGCTTTTGATTTCATTGTGTCCCTCCGTAAAAGCCCTTGCTTCCGGGGGAGGAGCTGACTTTGGTTGGTCCCAAGTTCCATAATATTTTCTCAACCCGCATTGTGCTGCCACCACAATCCGATCCGCTACACCAAAAAAAAACCGAGAAATCAGACAACCGTAACACCAACGCTAGTGGTTCTTACTTTTTTTGGTTCTTTTTTTGGGCTTTTTTTTTTTGTTCCTCCTTCCTCCAACCTTCTCTCCTCCAGCCAAAAAAAATCTTCACCGCTTTGCTGTTCACTTGCTTCAACTCTCTCTCGCGAATCGGAGCGCGAGGAGAGAGATTTTGGCCTACATTGTCCTGAGTGAATCATAGAAAACCCCGAGGTATCCACCCCTCGCTGTCCAACTTCGGCGATGGCCTCCTCAAAGGTACGAGAGATGCGTCGATCACTCCAGTGACTAGGCGGTTTAGAGGTGGTAGAGTTTCGTCAGGGCTCGAAGAGACCGTCGCGCCAACGGCGAGCTTCATGATTACGCGGCCACTTGTGCTTACGCGCCTCGTCCTCGTCACTCTCACCAGGAATTGCAAACTTCGAGGCCATTGACACACCGCCCACCGATCCCAACCACACAAAGTTCCGCTTCGCTGATCACTCGACAAACGCACACGAGAACGAATTCCTACTCCGCCCTGAGCGCCTCCCTCAATGCTAGCCATCGTGTCACTCGTCGGAAGAGCATGACGAGCTCTGCTGCCAATGCGGCGGCCGTTGCGGCGGCGCTCAGCGGAGCGACCGAGTTAATAGGAGAAAAAACAACCGTGGGACCCGTTGCCATCAGTGGACGCCGTAACACCCTGACAAAGTCCGGCATCTCCCGCGCCATGATGGCCGCAAGCCTCCCTACTGAACAGGCTGGCAGCCTTTCGGTCCCATCCAAGGAGGCCGAAGTTCAGGAAAAAGAGGTTAACCTCGATATGTTGGAGAGTGCGATTGACGACGAGCCGCTCGAGACCCTTCCCGACAATCCCGAGACACCGTCGCAGGACGGCAGGATGCGTCGGGCTAGTGATGGTCAGCCCTTGGTAAAAGAGGGAGGCAGCAGGAAAATAAACCGAGTTGAGCTCCGTTGCGACAAGTGCGGCAAAGGATACAAGCATAGCAGTTGCCTAACCAAGCATTTGTTCGTGCCCCGTTCTCCACCCTACCCCACCCCTAGATGGCGTCTGGCATGCGCGGCGGGTCGAGGCAGCGACTGCGGCAGGGCGGCAGTATCCGTTAATTGTGTAAAAGGCCAAATGTTGACTTGTATGTACCCCGTCCAGGTGGGAGCACACTCCTGAATGGTCGTATACCTCCAAGCTTTTGATATCGAAGCACCAGCAGGTCCAGCTTCTTGAAGCGGCCTCTGTGCTCGTAACCATGAACAATGTGTCAGAGACGACGACTCCACCAGAACAAGCGAACGATTACGCTAGCGATCGGGATTCTGCATCCCCTGCAGCTTCGGGTTACTCTGAACTGATGGATGGTCGCAGCTCGGCCGACACGACACCGCCGCCTCAGTTGGACGGGTCGTATAATATAATATCGAAACGTTACAGCAACGGTAGTGGCTTTGGCCGATCATACCAGTCGGCCGTGTCCGTAGCGTCCCTGGCGAGCAGCGCCCCCAATGGACACGGGCTCGGTCATGGTGGCCACTTCCGCCAGCTGAGCCAGGAGCACCGTCCGCCATCTTCGGGCAAAAATGCCACTGGTCAGGAGGATCAGGATCTCGCTGCTGCCGTTGAACTTCTTAGCTGCAGCTTCAACAGCAACAACGGCCATCGTGCTGTGCACCTCCCTCCAGATGCCCCTCCGGTCCCACCGCTTCCTGCACAGTATCTTGAGCAAGCAACCGGGGCAGGGTTTATCAACAGCTTTCCAAGGCACGCTCCTGAGAGCTTCCTCCGAGGGTCTCGACTCGAAAGCGAGATGCGGCACCGTGGCGATGTCAACATGGAAGAGAGTGCTGATAGTACGATGGACGATGATGACGATGACTCGAGATACCGGGCTCGAAGTGAAGATGATGACGACGGCGTGTTCGGTCGCATGGAGGTGGAATAGCGAGACTGGTCGATCGATTTCTATCGGAGTTCTTCGCATGCGGAGTTCGGTAGTAACAGGCTAGGAGATTCGCTCCCTTTTGTAAAACCTATATTGAGCCTGGTTTCAAGGTGGCTCGCCTTGACCCGAACTCTTGGCACCGAAGAGTGGACAGCCAGCTCCCTTTTGAAGTTTAGTGTGGGGAGCGACGTGTTTCCATGAGGTTAAAGCAGGAGTCAACAGAGCGTCAACGAGCACCTAATCGGTACTGGGCATACGCCCGTTTCAGGATTGAACCTAGAAAGAAACAAAGAAAAAAAAATCAAACAAAATAAGAAACCAGCGTCTACGCTATGAAAACCTACACTTGCAGACGGGTCCATGTGTTGTGAAATAGAGGATTTTTGAACCACTCCCTGATATGCACTGACAATCCGGGAGACTCTAGGAGTTTTAGCGGGCAATAGTCTCCTGCCTCGGTATTTTGTCCAGAAACAAATCCATATCCGTCATCGAGAGGATGATCAGTCCTCAAGAGGAAACGGCCGAGATGGGAGAGGAAAGACGCCCGGGTAAAATGATAGAAAGCAGATGATTGGATCAGCATGTTGGCCAAGTGGACTATCTCCACGCCTTCGATCATCTACTCCAATCTCGTTATGGTTGAGATGTAAAAGCCGACGGCATCGCACAACTTGGCCCGAATATCTCGAGCGTACTCACACCGGTCATGAGGTATAGATTGAGGTACCAAGTACTCTCTCAGCTGTTGTTTTGGATACTCAGAAAAGCTCGCTTGTATGCAATTTGAATGTATGCATCATTAAGAGGACGGTGCTCGGAAGAAAGACTTGTGCCTCCAATGTATGGGTGAAAAAAACGGTAGTAGATAGGTAAGTAGGTAGGATACTTGACCAAGGAAGATAAAAGTCTCTGTTCGGGAAATGGGAAGGGTCCAGTGGAAAATATCAGAAAAGGGAACTTCCGAGGTTGGGCCCGCACTTTTTTGTAGTCCCATGCAGAGGCGAATTTTTTTTTTTTTTTCCCTCTCTTCCAGTTTTGACCCTATCCACCCTGCCGCAAGTCCACAGTACACGCTTTAGACCTAGCGGTTTTTCACCGCTGAACCCCTTCCCCAAGGTGGCCCGGATCGAAAGAGAAAAGCGGGACATATTGCAGTGAATAAGTCATGCTAGTATGTTTTATGGTTATTGTATTTAATAATTCAAAAAGACCCCGGAATGTTTTGATGTTGCCTATCCGAGCAAGAAATGGATATTGTCAACCGTGGGTTGTGATGTTGATGTGGCCATGAGTGTTCGGTGTTTAGCTGTTGTGCGGCTGTCAATTGGTGCCAGTCAGTCGGTCAGTTGTCTGGCCAATCAAGCTGTCGTTCCCCTCTTTGGCAATTGCAAGATCACAACGACGTCACTGACATGGATTCTCCTCACACATTTCGATTGGTAGCCAATATACAGCAGAAAACACTTGGCTTCCCTTGCAAATCACATTGAATTCATTGGCATGTTGCACGCATTATTACTTTTTCCAAGGGCGATCATCTTGGAATACACTTTGCATCATTCGAAGAGAATAAGCAGAATTACGGGGCACAGCGCGCTGGTATAGTACAGACGTGCCTAGACTTGCGAAAAGCATCGCAAAAAAAAAAAAAAAAAAAAAAAAAAAACAAAAAAAAAAAAAAAAAAAAAAAAAAAAAAAGCCCCCAGCTCACGAACGCGTCAACCACTACTGCTTCAGCAGCGCGACAAGTTGACATGTCTTCAGCAGTAAGGGTCCCGACCGCTGCGGTCGAGAGCTCAGATGCAACCGGAGACCTGGCGATCAGTAAAGATGCGCGCCTGATGTTGGAGTCGACGACGCGACAGAAGAACTCTCGCCTGCCCCCGGCGCTTCGTTTTCCCCTGGTTGTCGTGCTCAGTCTAGCGTGGACAGCAGTTGGATATGGAAGCATAGCACAGTGGACAGGCGACCAGCTCTTTGCCTTTTCAAGGTCGCTGTCGCTTACACAAAGCGCTTTGCTGTTGTCCTGGAGAGTGTAAGCAAGTTCGCACGTGTACCCGAGTCGGCTTCTGAGCCGTGACTAACATTGGTTTCTGAACATCTTCAGGCTTGAGCTGGGGATAGGATGGTTCGGCGACTACGATAGCTACGACGTGGTCGCACTGAGCGTTCTATCACACGGTCCCACTGTGAGTTGACAATCCCGCGACAGGGTATCAGAAGCACGAACAAATTTGCTGACTTCTTCCCCTCCGTTGAAGCTCTACCTACTTTCAACTTTCTATGGAATGCGACCTTTGGCCTCGGCAACTTGCCTTTCGATCGATGTTCTGTCCAGCGTCGTTCCATTTGCGTTATTACGTCCTCTGTCCGCGGCGCATCTCGCTGCACCAAATGTCCCAAACCGAATCCTACTGGTAGACTGGCCAATTCAAGCTTATACCGCCCTTATGGTATCGGCCGTCTACGCGCTGACGCTGTCTTTGGCGTACGGCCCATTTTTGAGGGGTATCCTTCTGCTCAACTTTACGGGCATTCCCTCGATTGAGCCGTCCAAGACTCCCGAAGCGACTATTTGGACCATTGCGCTTTCGTTAGCCTTCGGGGTAGCTGCGCGTACATTCATATTTGTACCAGCGGTCGCCACAGGACGCGTTGCCGAGGATGATGTACTTGAGAAGTTCGACCCCGTCTCTGCGACACTAGGTGAGACGTTACTTTTCAATGCTTGGGGATTTACAGCGCAGACAAAGACCGTAATACTCCGAACCTTGATGGTCATGTTTATCAGTGGCGGACGAACTTTTCTGCAGTGTGGCTTAACAATCGCAGGGGTTGAGTTTGCTGGCGCTGCCATGTATTCACTGGTCTGGGCTGTGGCTTCCCTCTTTGCTGGCCTGGGATTGGGACTTGTGGTGGAATGAAGGATCTCGACTGCAGGTAATTTATCACGTTCGTGGGGCCTGTCTCTCAAATGGTTGAAGATTGTATATCTTTTCTTTTTGCTGGCTTAATCACCCTTTCGACCAACAAGGGCAATGGAAATTCTTAGGCTCAGACTTTGCCACATGAAATCAACTTGGAAACTAGAGAATCCTCCCATAATGTTGCTACCTCTCTTATTTTCCCATTCCTACCTTCGTACTCCCTATATGTACCTTTCACCCCATCTCTTCTTACCTGTCTGACAAGCCTCAGAATTCGTCTTGATAGAAATCTTGGGCTCATGTTCGTATGAACTGAAATCTCATGCCAACATCAAGAAACTGGTAGTTCTTGTTGCTTGTTGATAAGATAACTGACTAGCTCTTCAAGCTAGCCTGAGGATTTGCTGCTTTTCAAGTCAACTTAATTTGTAACGGTAATGCGGAGCCCTCTCCAGCTATACCTTATGTACCCTGGTACCTCAAGCTTGCAGCTGACTTGGCTGCTTTGATTGGTCGAAGCTGACCATGGTGTGCTCAAACATCCATTCCTACAGCCCCACTAATATGGGATTCAGACAACGTCGTATTAGACCCTGGTCCCGACTTGGACCCACCTGTAAGCTTGCATTACTTCGCGTCTGAAGACGGCTACGCCTGCTCGAAAGTCAATACGACACAACTTGAACGCGACGCATAACCTTATCTTTCGTCTCGCAACCAACCGCCCTTTCGTGCAGCAGGGCGACAAGATGGTTAACGAAGCGCTGGGACATGGTCAAGAATCTGGGAGGGAGCAGGAGCAGCAGCTCTCCCCTCGACAGGTTGTGTCCAGAACGATGGGCGACGTCCTCCACTCCCCAAGCCCTGGAGGCAGTCGCCTCGATATGGAATCTTTCGACATGCGCGCCGACCCCGATGCGCAAGCAACCGTCACCGACTTCTTAGACTTCACCGAGTATCTTCCGGCCGATATGACGCGCTCACTTATTCTGATCGGCGAACTCGACGAGAAATACATCAACGCTTCGAGCAACCTCTTCGGCCTGACCAAAAAGTGGGGAGAGCTACCGGGCATGTCGGCCGAAGAGCGCCCATTTCCTGCGCAGCTCAGGGCCGACATTTCGGACTGCCTCAGTCATGCCCTCAGCTCGCGTACATACGCGCATGCCGAAGCGGTGCGGATGCAGGAGAACACAACCCGCCACTATCTACGCGCCAAGACGATTCTAGCCAAGCTGCAGACCATGCTTGAGAACTACCCGACGGCTGAGGAGCAGGCAAAAAGCTCAATGCCAATAAACAAGACGCAAACCAACCGCGTCCCGCCAATTCCACTGCGCGTCGGCGATGGCCGCAAGGGGAGGGGCCGTCCCATACCGCGCATCACCGTTCCCGGAGAGGTGCTCGCACCCTACGATCTAGACTACGCCGCATGCAACTCGTCTGACAGCAGCTCTGAGAGTGAGCCCGAGGAAGAAGAGACGCCCGCTGGTGCCACGCCGGCACCTCAGCCACGCATCAAAATCGTGAAGACCCCGAAACAGCCCAAGACTCCCAAGCCGCCTAAAGCGCACAAGGATTCCAAGACCCCTGGCACCACTAGACCAGTGCCTCCCGTTCCTGCTATACCCAAAGAACTCCTGAAGCCACCGCCCGAAGGTGCTGTGATTGGCAGTGCCGATCTACCCTGGCTCCAACTGACACCCTGGGAGCTTGCCCGACTGCGGAAACGTATGAAGAAGAATGCGCAATGGCATCCAAGTGATACGATGATTGCGCGCGAGTTAAAGATGTTGGAGCGTGGACCGGAAGCTTATCAGAAGGCAAAGCAGCTGGCAGAGGAGCAGGGGAAGCCATTTGAACCTGCTGTGCCTACTTTGGTTGCCGACGCTAATGGTGTCGAGCATGCACCTATGGGGGCTCTGAGCTTGGATGCCGCTCTGGCTGCGGAAGACAGGCAGGGTAACAACCGCGGCCTGAAGCTTAACGTGGCTAAGAAGTTAAAGAGGGAGAATCTTGCCCGTCTTGCAGCCGAAGAAGCTGAGGAATCTGCTAGAAGGATGGCAGAGACTGTAAATGCTCTGCTTCACCCCAATGCTCAGCAGGCCCAGAGCCGCGAGAACGCTCCAGAAAAGCCAGCCGCAGAGACACCTAATAACAAAACCATGCGAAAGTATGGTGGACGGAAGAGAAAGCGGGACTCTGCCACCGAAGGTGACGCCGACAAAGGCAATACTGTTGTGGAGCCTTCGTCGGCCTCGACCAAGCGCACCAAGATGGAAACCCCGGTACCCCTTCCGCAACAGTCATCTGGGGTCAGCCAGAACGGCCAACAATCATCTGCACAAACAATAATTGCGTCTTCTCAAACGCCCGTGCCACCCTCACAGCCAGCCAAGGAGAAGCAGAGTGTGACCCCTTCTGCCAAGCCGTCACCGCCAGAGTCGTCACAACCAACAAGCGCAACCGGGACAACCACCACAACTGTGCCCGTCAAGCCCCCGGGCGAACTGTCATTACCGCCACAGTCACCAAAAAAGTCCACAACTCCTATTCTCCCGCCCGTACGGGAGACCAGAAAGAGTCAAGCTGCGAAGAAAGAGGCAGCAACGGCTGCGGCCGCACAGCAGCCTACTGTACCAAAGCCGCCAGCCTCACGCTCTAGTACCCCAGGCCCCGTTACCAGCAGCCGTCCGACATCTAGAGGAAAAGCGGCGAGTCAAGAGCCGCCAACTCTAGCATCGGACAGGACGCGCCGCCAGAGTACGGCACGTAACACTCCTGCGCCGGTACCGGAGCCCCAGAGGCAACCAGGTAAAAGAATCAAGCGGCCGGCACCCGGAGTCGTCAGCCGAACCAACTCGGGCGGTAGCAGCGCTGTTGGCAGACGAAAAGCAGCACCAAAGGTGACCAAGGCGGCAAGTAAGCTCAAAAAGGAGAGGGGCCAGCAAATGGAGGCGGATGTCGAGGTTGAAGTTGACGATGAGGGCAACGTCATTGACCCTGATGAGCCGCGGTATTGCTTGTGTAATGGGGTCAGCTTCGGTACCATGATTGCATGCGAGAACGAGGTAAGGAAGCCCTCCCTTAACCCGGACGCTCTGATGTTGGATGAAAGAACGAAGGACACGGTGGACTCTAGTTATCTTGGCCGAGTCAACTGGAACAGCGACTAACGCATGATTGCCACAGAATTGCCAGTATGAATGGTTTCACTTGGAGTGCGTCAAATTGGAGGCAACCCCAGCACGGACAACGAAGTGGTACTGTCCCTCGTGTCGTGTGCTACTCAACATTGGCGAGAAGGGAGAAGTCAGCGCAAGAGGTGTCAAGATGTAGTTCTATATACCCCCGGGAAGTTTTTAGCATTTGGTGGCGACATTCCCATGTTTTTTTTTTTTTTTTTTTTTTTTTTTTTTTGTGACTTTGGCAGCGAGGAGCAACAGTAGCTTTGGAAGTAACAGTTTCCTGAACCGATAACATTGTTCGATTTTTTTTCTTGTGTTTTTTTTTTCCCACACATAACGAATTCACAGCCGAGGCGCACTTTTCTCGAAAGCACCACTATCATTATTAACTGGTTTGCGTGTTCTAATATGTCTTTTATGTCCTTGCTCTCTGGGAAGGAACGCAGTAGATCTGGCTGGTTTGCGCAACTGGAACGGAGGACGGAACTCAGAGCCAGACCAATCTGATGTTTACTAAACCTAAACCATCATTTCCTTGTGACGGCAGCTACTCTAGTCTAGCGCGGTTGAGGTGATAAAGCTCACATCTGGTCTCGTCCTCGTCATAGGCATGAGCCATCTACCCACGTTGTGCAACGAGTGAGCGCATAGTGACCAAAATAAAAGCAACAGATCGAGGACTAAGATCGGCAGACGCAGTATCACAATCCTGACTTGAATGTTTAATCCGCCCAGTCAACCTTTCTCGACGGCCTACCGGTACATCTGCATTGTATTTGTACGGAGGTCCCCATTCCGGCCAAGGTTAACCACATGGCACGACGGCGGCAGCTTCGGGCCATGGGGGAAGAAAAAATGTGACTAATCTAGTCATTCCACATGCATCCCAACTCTTCTAGCTCCTTTCCCATCGACACCATGTTGAGAATAGATAATGACACAAGAAGTTACGCACAAACCAAGTACAAAAGTAAGGAGATGTAACATTCTTGAAGCACCAGCGACCGAAGCCCTGGCAGGGCGTACGCAGACATGGCTGATCTCCAGCTTCTTGGCATACAAGGGTATGGAGTCTTTGTCGGCCGCCCGCATAGTAAAGTTGGACATGGCTTGAAATGGCAGGAGACCTCATGGTGCTATCAGCTGACCCCAAATCTTCCAGTGGAAACGAAAGAAATGGAGCCAAGGAAATCGATGGCGGGGGCAGCGGTACTCCGAATTCCCGCTTCTCCAACCTAACTGACCTATGCATAAGGTATCCATGTAGATAATATGCCTCTTTTGCGTCCATCAATTTAAGTATGTTACGGCGACTCCATATGGGTCTAATTCTAGTTCTAGCACAATCTGCTGTTCTGAGGTAATTACTTTCGTACACATACTTTGGAGCCGAGCCCCGGACCCGGTTGTCATTTGCATCCGCGGAGCGTCCCAACAACCAGTTGCCAGGCAGTATAGCGGGGTAAAAGCACACCCCCCCAAAGGCTTCCCATCGATCAGGTGGACGGCTGTTATTTATGGAAGAACTTATTGATTGAGAAATTTCAGATCACACAATGTGGACGCATGTCGCCGCTATCCGTTTGGGCTCAGGTTCCTCCCATCCAGAAAACCTCCCTAAGATAAGTAGGATAAGCCAAAATCTTAAAAAAAAAAAAAGTCCAGACAAGATAATCTGGGACGAAAAACGTCAGCCGCAACAGTTAATGACTTGGGCCGGGTCAGCGCGAATGACGTCCTACGTCAGCTGGCAGATAGCTTGTGAGTTGAAGTGAGGCGCTTGGGTTAGAGGCGCAGGGGATGAACAGACAATGCACCACCCATTATGGAGCAAACTGCACTGTTTGCTGGGGTTTCTTCCTGCCCAGTCTTCACAGTGCGTCCTGCACATTCCTGACACAGACCAAGCTTGGGGGTGGAAGCCAGCCCGGCGTGCCAGGGCCAGGAACGTTGCAGGTTGCCAGCCCAATTCATTCCTACCAGAATGGATGTCACAAGCATTCCCCACTGCCACACCTGCCCGCATTGATTACGTCGGGTCGAGTCACCCACCCACCCCCAAATGGCTAATGTAATAGTACGGCGCTACTGGGACGGTGCCCACCTCCCACCTCCGGGGGTAGCCAGGTACTTGTCCAGATGCCTGCGTGCTTATACCTTATCTTACTAGACCTTGTGGCTGTTTTGTCTCTCCCTCCCCTCATTGTACCAAGTGGTACCTCCGGCAGGTACCTGACTCCTCCAAAGGGGGGCACCAGCCTTCTCTTAGTCTCGTCCCTGCCTACCTCCTTGCCTGCCTCCCGCCAGGTATCAATCTCTCTTCGTTACCCATCTCCCATAGAACCAACATTACAAGTCCCTCAGCTCACTGGCATCGTACCGTCATTTCGCTTCTTCATTCTTAGTGTTTTATAGATTTGAGAACTGCACATACCTACATACTTCCTCCCAAGAGAAACAAGATTCCAAACCGGGCTGCGCCTCTTTGGGATTCCTTATTGACTAACGACACTCCTTTGTTCTTAACGACTGGTGACTCGACCACCAATTAGTTGTACGCCCCGCTGCCACAAGCTAACCACGCCCCCATAGACCCAACAAAGTACCTACAACGACCCGGCGGCCTCGGCTGTTGTCCAGAAGCACTTACCTGCCTTTCCCGTCAATACTTTTTATTTTATATTTTTATTCTTCTTTCTAGCCTGCTATCTTTCTTTGTTTTGTTCACTGGAGAGTACGACTGGAGTTGCAGTCCGACAACCATTTTTTCCGTTAGTTGGGTAATTCCAACGATCGTCTTGTTGTCGGGTTCGCCAACGTTGCTGCATCTGCCCAAAGTATACTTTGAGTTGTACCTGGCTGCCTTTGCAGCTTGCGTGCTGACTCGACTCGCTCAACTATCAGTCCCAGCAACGCGAAGCGCGTACGAACGCACGCACTTGCCGCTCAGAGAAAGACAGACCTGAATAGGAACAGTGATTCGTACGAGAACGATTGCTGGGAGTCAAAAGGCAGAACGCCCAACTGCCTGTAATCGATAGAACGGGTCCTCATGCCTAGTATGGCTTTCCCCCCCTTCGCCCTCATGTACCCCTCCCGGTATCGGTGTCTTACCGTGCACTGTTACTGGGCGGCCCCAAATCATACTTGCTGACACAGTAGAACAGAGAAGGCAAAGAAGGATGCCAAAGAGCAAGGATCTATCGCCGCTACGGTGAAAAAGCATGCTGCTGGACAGTTCACGTACGTGATATAGTGACAAACC
>NC_043741.1:1742410-1772108 GCF_004337985.1 Pyricularia pennisetigena
AAGGCGAGGAGACGGATCTACGTTTGGTCCTGTGCATCAGGGGAAGGGCTTGCCTGACAGCTGTCGAGTCACCACTGCGATGGCTTTAGACACCAGGTCACCCGCTACGGTGATTGTCCTAGACTCACCTGCTGACTGGTGCACTGTAATAGGAACAGCGTCAGCAGTATGCCACCTAGAGTCTTTCACTCCGACGATTCCTCTTCGTCCGTCCAGTCCCCCGAGATCAAGCCTGTTACGACCCCGTCGTCAAACGGCAACCCCACCTCGCCTATGCTGGATGCCATTTCAAGCGCTTCTTTTGCTACAAGCAACACGCCGAGCATGGCGAACGAATGGACCAACTCAAGGGGTGTGGCCGGCATAGCTGGCTCGCCAGGAAATCTCGTCAGTCTGATGGGCGAGTCGCCGCCGACCCAACCCTCATCTTACGAAGATACGAAGGGATGGGCATCTCCCCGCTCGTACTCTACAAACAACCATGCATCGGCATCGCCTCCATCTTCGCTGCCAACCAACCGACGCCCGATAAGCTATCACTTGGATGCTCAGTATCAGTCGTCGGAAGCTCCATCGTATCTGACGCCCGCTGGGATCCGCCGAAGCTCACTGCACTCGCACCATGCTCTGTCGAGAACCAGTCCTAATCCGCCGCTGCCCCATGAGCCTCAACCCCATTTTTACGGTATTACAGACCTCGGCTTTGACAATCAACCATCGCAACAGGGCATGAAGGCTGGTGACAGGGGTTACCACTTCGCCTTTGATAAGATCCCTACCTTTGCTGCAGACGGCGCTCCGGGCAGAAACCATGTTGTGACTGCTGGTTATGAAGGTGGCTTGGAAGTTTATTCGGTCGGGAAAAGGGGACTAGAGAGCCTCGCCAGTCTCAAGGGGCTTCGTGGAGGTGTTTTACAGGCTGCGATCTTGCCTTGGGCTACTGGCGGCGAGGGCCAGGACCTGTCCCCGTTAGTCGCGCTCGTGATCCACGGGCCATTATTGGCACCCAGGTCCCCTGACATGGCAGCAGCTGCGACCGGCACCGGCCTGGGTGACGAGAGACAGGGCGGTACTGGCAAGTCCACGTCGCCCGTTGACTGCTATCAAACATCTGTCGAAGTCTACTCGCTCAAGACCAACAGAAGAGTGGCCACTCTTCTTGAAGCCCCAAAGATACCGATCACTGCGTCCGTCACGAGCGAGTTGTTCAGACCGCCTCCACCGTCAGGAGCTTTTCATATCAAGGCTGATGGTGGAAATCTCGTGATATCTTCAGGAATCACGGGAGAGTCCTGGGTATACCGTTACGATGCAACCGACAACCAGGAGGTCGCTGCCAGGTTTTGCTGTGTTGGCAAGCTTTGGACTGCTCTACAACAGCCGCCAAAGGGAGATACTGTGCAAGATGCGGAACGTGGTCGCACATCAGCACAGAAGTCAAATGCCAGATCTCCGATCATCGCCGTCAACGGACGATGGATCGCTTACTGCCCTGCGGCACCTTCATCTCAGATGTCTCTGAGAGCTAGCGTACCGGTGGCTATACAAGGAAGGGCACCGGGCCTGGCGACCGTCACACCCCCTCAGCTGCCATCTGTCACTTCGGATGTGGATCTTCCTATTTCAGACAGCTTGGTGAACAAGATCATGCGAGATGCGACGCAAGAATTCATTCATGGTGCGAGATGGGTTGGCAAGCAGGGCTGGCAGGCTTTCAATACGTATTGGAAGGGGCCTCAGAACTCCATGCAAGGATCACGATCGCCCCCTCTCAGCCCGCAATCATGGGCAAATGGCGCTTACAGCGGCAGGCCCGAGCCTTCCCAATTTCCACCAACACACGGTGCCGCAGCCCCAGCTGTTTCCAAAGAGCCCGGAATTATCTCAATCGTGGATGTCAGCGCCATGGGAAGCTCGGCCGCTGTTCATCCCCTTGCGACGTTCTCTCCACCCTTTGGCTGCAGCTTTCTCAGCTTCCATCCAACCGGATTGGCTCTGTTCACTGCCAGTAGCAAAGGTGACGTACAGACCGTCTGGGATTTGATGCGGGTTCAACACACGAAGAGCTCCCCGCTCCAACCTTCTGTTGGTAACGCCGCACAAAACGGTTCTCGGATTAGGCAAATCGCGCAGTTTTCCCGTTTGACTGTGGCGCGAATCGTTGATGTGTCGTGGGCCAAGCCGCACGGACAACGTGCCGCTATGATTACGGAGCGGGGCACCGTACACCTGTTAGACATGCCTTCCACTGTTTTCACATGGCCGCCTCCGAGAAGACGTATACCGCCCCAAGACCCCAGCGTGACAGCGGCAGAGGGCAAGCATCCTGCGGTGTCGATGGCCACCAGC
This sequence comes from Pyricularia pennisetigena, assembly GCF_004337985.1. Classification (NCBI taxonomy): domain Eukaryota; kingdom Fungi; phylum Ascomycota; class Sordariomycetes; order Magnaporthales; family Pyriculariaceae; genus Pyricularia; species Pyricularia pennisetigena. Next base: position 1,744,760 of record NC_043741.1, read on the forward strand.
GCCTTCAGCACCGCACTGGGCGTTGCGAGGCCCTTGATGACTCGGCCGCGACGGAGCAGTAGCACTACGCAACACTTGACGGGGTCGAGCCTTGTTGACCATGCGAGCCACGGCGGCAAAGCCATCGTAGCAACAATCAGCAACTCGCTCGGAAAGACTGGAAGTGCCATCAGTCAACTCCGGCACACTGGTGAAAATCGTACGACGCTACCGTTGTCTGCGGTGCCACCGTCAGCCGGCTGTGCGGTCTGGATCACTGGTCCAAGGAGCTCTTCGCTCTACGTTTTGGGTGACGGGCTGGTGCGTTCTTTTCCCAACAGGGCGCGCAATACGGCCTCAGGAACAGACAGGAACCGGACGCCCTGCTTGACAAGGCACAGGGACTACAAGCTACCTGGCCTTCCTGGCGACAAGGTTTCCTTGGCTGTGAAACGGTACATTGATCCTGATGAGTACTTGGATCTCGTGGATGAGTCTCTCGAGACTGGTAACCACACTCTGGTCCTTGACAATAATAGCCGTGGGTCTTCTCATAAACACGGGGCCGAGTCGTCTATACCAGAAGCAGAAATCGAGTCGAGCGCGCCCTACCAGCCTTTCCACACAGATCGCCGTGTGGCGCTGTACAGTAACGAGCAGCCATATCAGTCCCACGGGGGCTCGTCTGTAGATCATTTATCAAATCTCCTGGTAGACACCAGCCTTGAAGAGAGGCCATCAGGCTCGATGAAGAGACGAAAGCAGGCGGCGGCGGTAGCGCAGCACAAAGAAGACACCGCGGCCAAGTCTCGGATGCAGACGACCCCATGGGTATTTGGTCAAACCCTGGCTGCAACGAGACTTGACACTGGCCACAACCAGGCATCAGATGAAGAGCTGTTGAACCCGAGCTTGGAGGAAACCCGGGCGCTCCCAGCATCGGCCATTGAGAGAGTTCTGGAGCATGGAGAAGGTGACAACCAGATAGTTATCACGACGCGTCGTAGGAGAGGTGGCGGGCGAGCTATCGATGGTGAGGACGACGACGATGGGTTCTTCGAAGACGATTGCGAGGTTCTTGATTTTGCCGACCAGAGGGTTTAAGGGTCAAAGCTGGTTTTTTAGGGGAGGACGACTTTACTCGGAAAGCTCTTTTTGGACTGCTAGTTCTAGAACGAACCAGGGTTAGACTTGGATCCCCACTCAGTTGATTTAAGTCTGTGCAGCCGGCTCCGGCTTGAGGTGCCATTATGGATACATTGGTTTGTATGTAGAATCAGGGCTGCTGCGGTGGAGTGGGTGAGCTGCTTGCAATTGATGCGAACCATAGAATATTCTTCCTGGGAACCATTTGTAAGATCCAAGTCACAGTATGGATTACTTTGGAATGTCATTATGGCAGTCTTTTGGTATCAAATTCCGCTAAGCACGCCATGTATGTTCTGAAGATGAAACCATGTTCCAGGGCGAGACTCGAGAGTTTAGGTAACACGGCAAGAATATCTGCTCAACAACCCCTGTGTGGTTGGTAACTTTTGATAAAGTTTGGCACATCGCTCTACTACTGCTCTCCCTGATTTAAGAGCACCATGCGGCGGCCGCCTAAGCCTTCTTCTTGGCCGCGGCGGCCTTTGCCTTTGCAGCCTTCTTCCTGTTGCTCCTGATCATGACCACACTGAGGAAGGAGCCGACGACGGCGGAGCCGAGAAGAACGAGGATGACCGGGATGCGAATAGCCCATACGCGGGGCGGGAACAGGTTCTGAAGAGGGTGGTCCGAGTCGACAAAGGGCTATTGGGAGGGCGTTGGGTCAGGGTTAGTGAGGTTTTTTTTTCTTTTTTTTTTGTTGTTGGATTTATGCTCTTTTTGTCACAGAAAGAATAAAAAAGATAGCAAGCGCAGCGGGCTGGTAAGGATTGGTGATCTCCCAATCCCCCCTTAACCATTGCGGCCTCGCGGGGGTTGCGCATCTTGCAACGTACCATGAGGAGCGCCCAGATCGTGTAGTAGAGGAAGACGAAGGAGGCAGCCACGAGCATGGCGAGGCCGACGAGTTTGTCGAGCTGCAAGGAGTAGTTAGCGGGATTCAATAGAGATGATCAGATTGGAGAGAGGCAGAAGGGGAGGAGAGCGTGCGAAAAGGGTGGTGGATGCCATTTGTTTACCATCGTCGCAAGATTTCAGATCGAATCGAAAACTGCAGGTCGAGGGGTTGACGTGTATGTGGTGGTTTGGAAACTGCCCTCGACTCTGTTTGGCCAAGCGAGAGTATTGTAAGGGTGTTCCGTCGTCAAGTATCCGGTCGAAATACAAAGCCTCGTGCGTAGATTGGTTACAGCGGGGTGCTCCTCCAAAGTTGGAGTTTTTTCGACGCTGCCTCTTTGCGCAACGGCGGAACTCGACAAAGAAGCACGTCGCGTCGAATCTATTCTCCTATTTCCAAGTGCAAGCTGTCGTTCAGGGGTCCACAGTGCTTTCGGCCGCTGCAGCCCATACCCTTGCAAACGAAAGCCCCACTATTCCAGCCACTCATCGACCTCCTGCTTGCTCATGCCTGTTTGACGAGCGGATGGGTGGGTCGCCCTTTTTTTTTCTAGGCTGGGTTGTATCCAACGTAATTAGTAGCTTCCCCCAAGTCGCGCCTTATTGCTTGCTTGAGTGGACGTACGTTTTCCGAGCCGTGCGTTGTGGCAGAGCTCAGGTCAAGTTGGGTACCTCAGCCTGGTCACTAAATAATATTTTTTTTTTCTTTTTCCCATCGTCATCACGGCTGCCGGCGCCTTGGGATTCAGCGTGCTGGGTTACTGGTTGGACAAAGCTTGCGCCCTCTCAATCGCCATCGCCGAACGACATATTCCACACGACGCGGTAAAACCCAATCACGACCATGTCGTCACCAGATGCGCGAGATGCACGCAGCCCGTCGCCGAGGCCTCGGTCGCCCTCACCTGCGGCGCGTTCTCGGTCTTGGTCTCGGTCTCGGCACGAATCTCCATCACGGTCGCCGGCGCCAATGAGGGAAAGACGCGAGGAGGACGGAAACGAGCAGAGGTCGCCGAGACAGATTGCACACCACCCACGATCACCGCGCGGCAACGACCGTCGGGCCGAGCCCAGGAGACGAGATGCAGGCGGTGGCGGCGGCGGCGGCGGCGGTGGCGACAAGTACCGGCCGGGCAAAGCCAGGAAGCAGCGGTCGCCTCCGCCGGTCGCTACTGAGGAGCAGAAACAGGCAGCTGCCAAGGCAGAGTACGAGAGGCTGCTAACTGCCCGGTCGGGAGGGACGTACGTGCCGCCGGCGCGGCTGCGGGCGCTGCAGGCGCAAATCACGGACAAGACCTCGACGGCGTACCAACGTATGGCATGGGACGCGCTCAAGAAGAGCATAAACGGCCTGATCAACAAGGTCAACGTCAGCAATATCAAGCCCCTCGTGCCGGAACTTTTCAACGAGAACCTCGTTCGCGGTCGCGGGCTCTTTTGCCAGAGCGCCATCAAGGCTCAGGCTGCAAGTTTGCCCTTCACGCCCATCTACGCCGCCTTGGTGGCCGTGGTCAACACGAAGCTGCCGCAGGTGGGCGAGCTGCTGCTGCGCAGACTGGTGCTGCGGTTTAGAAAGGCCTTTAGGCGCAACGACAAGGCCGTCTGCCTCTCGGCCACGACCTTTGTCGCGCACCTCGTCAACCAGCAGGTCGCGCACGAAATGGTGGCAGGCCAGATGCTGCTGCTCCTGCTCAACAAGCCCACCGACGACAGTGTCGAGATCGCCGTCGGCTTGACCCGTGAAGTTGGCCAGTTCCTCGAGGAGATGAATGCTGCCATCGCCAACGTCGTCTTTGACCGATTCCGCGACATCCTCCACGAGGCCGACATTGCCAAGCGCACCCAGTACATGATTGAAGTGCTCTTCCAGACACGCAAGGACCGCTTCAAGGACAACCCCGCCATCCGGGATGAGCTTGATCTCGTCGAGGAGGACGACCAGATCAAGCACTTTGTGGAGCTCGACGGTGATCTCGATGCCCAAGACGGGCTCAACATCTTCAAGTTTGACCCAGAATATGAGGAGAACGAGGAAAAGTACAAGAAGCTCAAGGCGGAGATTCTTGGCGAAGGCTCCGACTATGAGGACGACAGCGACGACGAGGGCTCGGACTCGAGTGACGAAGAACCCGAGGCTGCAGAGCAGAAGGCCATGGACATCCAGGACCGAAGTAATGCCGACCTGGTTGCTCTCCGGAGAACAATCTGTATGTTTCTGGCCGCTATCATCTTTCTGGTTGTTGTTTCATGCCAAGTGCCGCTAACACATTGACTGCTACTAGATCTTACCCTCATGTCGAGTATGGACCCGGAAGAGGCTGTCCATAAATTGATGAAGATAAACTTGTAAGCCACACTCATCTAGATGCTGTCCGCTATCTATCCATCATGTTTGATACGATCATTCCCACGTGTGGCCAAGACTAACCTGACTGACATACAACAGACCTCAGGGGCTAGAGGGCGAGTTGCCATCCCTTATAGTCGAATCATGCGCCCAGGAGCGCACCTACTCAAAGTTCTACGGCGCCATCGGCGAGCGACTTGCCAAGATCAACCGTCTGTGGACGGATTTGTTTGAGAAGTCTTTTGAACATTACTACACAAGCATCCACCGGTACGAGACCAACAGGCTCCGCAATATTGCTCGGTTCTTTGGCCACATGTTCAGTTCGGATGCCATCGGCTGGCATTGTCTGTCTGTCATCCATCTCAATGAGGAGGAGACGACTGCAGCCAGCCGTATTTTCATCAAGATCCTATTCCAGGAGATTTCCGAGGCTATGGGAATGACCAAACTGCATGCTCGCACCAAGGACGCAGCACTCCAGCCCTACATGGAGGGACTGTTCCCGCGCGACACGGCCCGCAACATCCGCTTCTCCATCAACTACTTCACTAGTATCGGCATGGGTGTGCTCACCGAGGACTCGCGCGAGTTCCTCCAAAATATGCCGAAGCCGGCCCTGCCCGCTCCTCCTCCCGATTCGGATTCGGAATCTTCGTCAAGCTATTCATCCTACACAGGCTCGTCATACTCTCGCTCACGATCGCCGTCACCAAGAAGACGTTCTTACTCTCGCTCTCGCTCCCGCTCCCGCTCCCGCTCCCGCTCCCGCTCCCGCTCTGTTACTCCCCGTCGGACCACTAGCAACGGCCGCATCAACGCGCGCGTGCCATCCAGATCCGTTTCGAGATCGCTCTCGCGCTCTCGCAGCCCTGCGCCGACAAGGGGACGCTCATATACCCGATCAGTCAGCCGTTCACGTTCGCGCTCACGCTCTTACTCTCGATCCGTCACACGCTCGCCGACCTCACCGCAGCAGCGAGGTAGGCAGCGTTCCTACACCCCATCCGACCGCAGTCTCAGCCGTGGCCGCAGTCGGAGCTACAGCCGTAGCAGGAGCCCCCGCGGCAGGTCGTACACTAGGTCGCCTGATCGCGGTGGGCCGCATGGTACTGCCGCGCCAAGGTCGGCCGTGCCGCCTCGTAGGGCAAGGTCGGTCGACAACCGGTCGCCGCTTTCCAGGTCGCCATCTAGGTCGAGGTTCCCGACACCTCGTCGTCGGCGAGACTCGCCCAGCCGCAGCCCCGTCAGAGACAGGGAAGGTGGTGGCAGAACTAGCGCTGCAGCTGGCGGCAACTCGGAGCCCAGAAGAGGCCGGAGTTATTCCCGTTCCCCGTCCAGGTCCAGATCGCCCTCACCCGCTCCGTCGCGGCGAAGGAGGAGAGATAGCTCTTCGGACGCAAGCGCGCCGAGGAAAAGGCGTCGGGAGAGCTCGAGATGAAAAGGCGTATCGGGACCATTGCAGGGGGGGGTCTATCTGTAAAGGTTAGCTTATCAGGATTCGGATGTACAAAAACAAAACAAAAACATGGAATCGAATTTCTCATTAGCCGCAAGTTTAAGTTTTTTTTTTTTTTTTTTCTAAACTGATTGGGCGGTAGGCGTTATCAAACGAGGCTAGCTTTACAAGGGAACGCTGTGTTTTCCTATTTTGGGCGAGTAAAATCAAGATTGACCACATGGATTACTGCAATTTGTCTTCCTCGTAGAGTCATTTGTTTCTGACTTGGTGACATATGCCATGGGCCGGCCAAGTTGTTATCAGATTTTCATCTTGGTGACGTGAACAAAGGCTTGGCTGACATGTGGTACATTTGCCCGAGTATCATTGATCTGCAATCAACAAGGTCTTATCGCAACCACCATAACATGTATCATGATAATATAGTCCCACTTGGGTCCAGATTCATTTCATACCAACTGACTAGGCCTTATCATCCACAAATATCTATGTGGTTTTAAGCTTTTAGCAAGTCACGGTTCGATCACAATAGTAGCAGACATGAGTGACAAAACACATAGTTTGAGTGGGTAACTTCTGGTATTTCTTGACACTTTCTAAGTCAGGGTAGTATCTGATACACATGAAGCGAGCTGGGCTATGCTCATAATCTCGTCAGAAGAAAAAAAGACAAAGAAAAAAACTGTAAAATCAAGACGTGCTGCTGCTGGCGTTCAGTGCAATTGGGGAGACGATTCCAAAAATTCCGATCCCTCGACATTGCCCTTCGCAATATAAATCCAAGAAAGTTCGGTCATGTGGGGGGGTTTTTTTTGTACCTGTATGGTTTATGCCGTTTGACCGGCGTACACCAACAGACGAAAGAGAAGGTAGAGTAGGTAGAGTAGAGATTTGGGGGTATGAGTTTGAACACAGTTTTAACAAATAAGTATGGGAAAAGAAGCACATTTGTCCCACTGGAACGGTGTACTCCCCAAAAAGCCAGCAGCTTGATTTTCCAACGTCCTTTTTTTGGAATGAAAAAAAGAGAAATATGATAGCCCAACTACCATTGGTGCTGGCGGACAGAGATTACTGTCTGTTACCAACCACCAACCCACTCGACATCGAAACCTGTACGCCGGTCACGGCGCCAGTTCGAGTCCATGCCCTTTTTCATGGGGCACTCTTTGGCACGGTCCTTGCCAAAGTTCCATTTGCTTCCTCCAAAATGATGAGCATGGTGATTGAATGCCATGTTGTTCATCTGGAAGTGAGCTGTCGACTTCTGAGGGGTCGACTGGTTGTGATGATGCTGGCCAAAATTATAATGGTCCCAAACTCCATGTCCCAACGTAGAAAACCCAGCGGCCGTCTGCTGATGACCACGGATCGTCTTTAGCCCAGCATCGGGCTTCTTAGTTGATGAGTGAGCCCGACGTCTTTCGCCAAGCACCGCCCATTTGTCACTGTCCATTGGGCTGCGCTTGGTGGGCGGCGAGTAGCGAGAATAATGGTGAGGTGGTGATTCCGCTTGCCACTTCGGCTTTTGAGGTGTAGATTGAACCTTTGTGTCCTGGAAGAAGAAACCGTCTGCGATGAGATCGTCATCGATGCTGTTGGCGATGGTGTGCTCAATCGACGGCACCTTCCCTGCAGGAGGAATTGAAGTAGCCTTGGTGACAGGAGAGAGCCCCCTCCTGGGAGTGTCCTCATCATCCTCCTCAATGATCTTGCTGTCATGACTCCAGGTCCTTGAGTTGAGCTGCTGAAGGTTCTCCATCTGGCGTGCACGCTCGTTCTCTTCCTCTTCTTCGTCCTCCTCCCACATGTCACTCCAGCTCTTGGAGAACCCGTCCTTACGTCCAAAGGCCAAGGAGAGTGCAGACTGGCCCCTGGGCTTTGACATGGTGATCGGCAGAGAGCCAGCCATGGGAGAGACGTTGGCACCCGAGTTGAACTTTTGTGTGCGGTCCAGGGCCATGGAGTTGATCGAAGCACCCAAACTCGAGTTGATGACAGAATCGAGCGACGAAGGCGTCTGTCCGTGGGCTGAGAGCCAGTCGGCAGTCGTAGCTTGTGACTTGGAGAAGAGGTCTTCGGTATAGCTCTCATTGTCCGGGATCATGCTCAATTGCCGCAGACCATGGGGTGCAGTGGTGTGCAGAGCCTTGGTCCAGGGGAAGGAACCGTTGTCGACCTGTGGGCTCTGGACAGACGGAGTACGAAGAGGCTCACGATTGGCAGTCGCAACTGTCATGCGGTCAGTTGAGCAGAAGTCATCCAATTGCTCGTCCAAGGTGGTGAAGCTGACAACGCGGCGGAGAGCACGGCGAGCACCAACAAGCGAGCGCTTGTTGGGGTCCATGTTCATGCACTCTACAATGACTTCGTATGTGTCCTGAGACATGGAGGGGAAGACATCGAAGAGCGACTGCTTGTCCCGCGAGAAGTCAAGGAAGAGTGGATCAGACTCGGTGGGCGTGGTGAAGGGGTTCCGGGAGAAGAGGATGTTGAGCAGGCAGATGCCAATGGCCCAGATGTCAGCCTGGGCAGGCGAGTACCCAGCACCGGCAGAGTCATACTGCTCAGGTGACATGTAACGATCACTGCCAACGGTGGCCTCGTAAGTCCATCGCTCAGTTGTTGCGAGACCAAAGTCGCCCAGCTTCATCGAGCCAGACTCGGTGAGGAAGATGTTCTCCGGCTTAATGTCCCGGTGGTACACACCCTTGGAGTGCATGTAGTCCACCGCATCGACGAGCTCCAGCATGAAATTCCGGACGTGCTCCGTCTCTAAAGGTCCGTAGCCGTGACGGATGGCCTCGTAAAGGTCACCACGGCCACAGAATTCCAAGACAAGGTAGAGGTGTGCCTCAGTCTCAAAGCTGTCGATGAGGTTGACGATGTTGGGATGGTTGCCCAGACGAGCATGCAACGTGAGCTCTTCTGACTTATCATCGATGGCGAGATCAAAGCCATACTCGTCTGCTGCAGCCTTCTTGGTCAAACACTTGATGGCCACCGTCTCGTCTGTCTTGAGATCCTTGGCCATGAAGACAAGGCCGAAGGACCCATGATTGAGAGGGGAAATGGTCTGATATCGTCCCTCAAGGACGACACCTGTGTCGAACCTGTCTCGCAGGCATTCCATGGCTGATCTACGCTGAAAGTAGAAAGGGGTATCGTGAAGATTAGATGTGAAAATAGGCGGATTATCGTAGGTCGTTTGATGATACAATTGCAGAGCTTTTTCCCGGGTCCGTTGCTCCAGTCTATGTTTGTTGCTGGTTCGAGCAGGAAGAGGCGGTTTATCGGAGTGTACAGTCAAGAACGAACGAGAAGTCGTGAACTGTCGAGTCTTGCTGGTTAAATGGTCAGGAAACGACGGTTTCGGGAAGAGGTGGATGCGAAGTTGAGATGAGTAGAGATGTACAGTCGTGAGATATCGCAGACGAGCGAAGGCAGGAAAACAAAACGAAAATCGAAGTCGTCAACGTTCAGAGGCTCATAGGTAAAAGATGTATAGGCTGGTTAAACAAAGGAAATAAAAAAAGAGTAGATCAAGTAATGCAGTGTTGACGTCGTCAAGGTATCGGACCTATAGTCCTGAGGGAGAAGGCGTCGCTAAAGGAGCATCGAAGGAGAAAAGTCGAAAAGAGTGACGTTAATTGTATATCGAGGTTTGTAGGAGTAGCGCTGCCGGGATGGCGGAGACGGCGGCAGGAGGAGCTCCGTGTCACCCGAACGAGGAACCAGGTGGTTGGGGTCGTGATAATCTGGTGCTTGCCTGCGTAGATTGACAGGCAGAGGGCGTACGTCGACCAGATGACTCGGAGTGAGGCGAGGCGTGGAGAAACAGGGGCGGTAGTCGAGCAACAACCCTGTTAGGAGCGAGCGGGAAAACCGTTGAGTGACCTGTTGTTGGAGAGGCCAGAGAAGGAGGATGAGTATTTATCAGGACACGAGCACAGCCAGGTGGGCAATTGCAGTCTCTCAATTCCAAACAGGTCTCGAGAAAACCAGTCGAAGGCTATTGCAGCACCTGGTTGTCGATCTTTGTACTTGACATCCGGATGTGATCGTGTGGTCGAGAGAACAGGATGGTGAAGAGATGACTCCTCAACCTCCGTGTTCGGCCGTTGGTGAGTGGAGAAGAAGCCAACGGGGAATTGGCTCTCGAAGCAGCGAGGTGATGGATGAGACAAGGTAGTAAATGGCAAATGGTAGGCAAAGACAAAAGAAAACGATAGATAAGGGTCGAAGAGGTTGAGGGAATAATGTGTCGCTACACGTCGTCTGGTGGTTTGCTTGATTGACGTGACGGGTGGCTTCGGGCGGTGCGGCCGAGCTAGTAGCTGAGTGTCGAGCGTCACAAGAGCGTGCTTGGGTGAACAAAAGGAGCTGTCGAGTCTGCGTTCTTGGCACACAAGGCAAGCTGCTTGTCTTGTTGAAAGCAACACACGCGGAGGCGAGGCCGAGAATTGAGCGTAACCGAACAACGGAGCAAAAGGGGCGTCACGTCCTTTGACCGAAGTGGTCCACGCTTGGTGTTATATCGAACAAACAACCGAGTCGAGGTAGCGATGCATGCAGGGAGAATTGAGGATGGAGAAGGGAAGGAGAGAGTAGCGGTGGAGGAACTTGAATGGGAAAGTGAAGATGAAGGGCAGCATCCCCATCCCAGCAGCCGGGGTGGGCCAGCCAGCCCAGTCGGTCGGTCGGGAGAGAGGCGGTCGGGTCGGGGGTACACGCAATACACACTGAACACACTGCTCTCTCCAAAGTACTGCCTACTTTTTTTACAGGTACCTTACTAGGCCTACGTCCACCTTGGACAGCTCAAAAAAAAATATTCCCCACTATGATTATGAAGTGGGGCCTAAAGATTGGGGACAGCCAGGCTGGGAGTGGGCAGAGAGCCAGGCAAGCGTCTGCTGTACTCGTGTGAGGTGAGGTGTTCACTGCACCGTGCTGCTGGCCAGGTCTGAGGGGGGGAAATGAGTGGAAGCGGATAGACGTCGCTGGATCCCTTGGCCAGTCAGCAGGAGGGCGGTGGACAGGTACGAAAAAAAACGGGAGCAAGGGGTGACACGCAAATGACATGAATGACATGGCCCCAGCGAACCGACAGCCCCAGCCCCGAGGTGGGCAGTTTCCTGCAGGACAGGGATCTGTGCGCATCGGGTATCACTGCTTGCATAACGATATGGAGAGGTACAAGTGGCACAGGGTCGACATGATGGAAGCTCTCATGTACTCCGTACGGTAGGGCCCCCACAAAACATCCACATGAGTGCCAGCGTACTGGCTGGAACGGAGGCTAGCCAAGGCACGATGCGCTAGCTGGCCAGGAAGAGATGGGCATACGGTACGCTAACCAGCCATCCCCCCGTTCCGGCAATGATTGTTTTGTCTTTTGTGCAAGTCCTGAGCGGCGCTTGTTTTTGTTTACTTTTGGTTCCTGTTCTATGGTCTTTTTTATGTTCTTGTTCGTTCTCTACCTAGTTTAGACACAAAGTGACTAATTAGTGTCATTCTCTTACATTTTCTTTCTTGTGAGCTGATATCTGACCTGACGAGTGTGGCTGTGGAGTCCAAATTCCAACGGTTCCCCCGACCTATGAATGAATCGAGGAATGGTACTACCCAATTGCAGCGTGACTGTTTATTTCGTCAAATGAATCCACAGTACAGTCATCTGGACTTGCCCAATTGCCTACTTGTCTTGTCATATTTTTTTTTCTTGTTTTGGTCTCAAATTTTGGATTGCTCATTCATTTCAACTAAATCCAGGCACGGGCCGGACAAAGAACATCATAAGTCGCCTCATTCACCGGCGCCGTGCACCCTCTCACGGCAGGTAAATTCGTTCGCGATTCGTTCGCGATTCGTATTGACTGTGAATGCTTGATTGAGTGCATAATTTCAACTGTGGTGCAAATGTGCTGCACCGCCCGGTTTTGGCTTTTTTAAACGTATGTACTGTACAATCAAACGGCGCTCCTGCACCGTGTGAACCGTCCGTCACCCAACGGGCCCGTCCGTTCAGACACAGTAGCAGCCTGGACCTTACAGCCAGCCACACCACGCCCCCCTTCTAGCGAATATGATTGCTAAACATGGAAAGTCAAGCAAGCCACTCCCAGTAAGCAAGGCTTAGGCTTTCACCAAAAAAAGGGACCCTGGATCCACCACGGCAACGGAGGATGGTCCAATATGTACTACAGTGGTGGCCGTCCTGGGACCAGGGGAGGAATCGAAAATGCGTGCCTTGGACCTCTCGCCGTCCCTACGCCGGCGAGTTTTTAATTGGTCCTTGACGGTACTTTTTCGCCAAGGGAAGCTGCCCCCGTAGGAAATGCGACATACTAACACGGTGTACGGTGCAGCTACATCTGATACGGGCGTCCATTTGGCCAAAGTCCGCAGTTTCGAGTTGACTTGTTTTGACATGACAAAAAAAAACAAAACAGAAAAAACCAAAAAAAAAAAAAAAAAGGGCTACACCGCCAATCATTCATGCTGTCAGGATTTTTTTATTTTAATTTGTTTGCAGCTCGCTCTGCTTACGGTACAGCACCTACCATTGTTGTTTTGGGGCCAATGCAATTTCCCAAGCATCGATGATCCTCCAGTAGGAGGACGATTGGTGTTAAGAAAGAGATGCATTGCATTCCCGGTACGTCAGTCGCTTCGCGGCCACGTTGTAAACATCTGTACAGTCTGTGCATGTTTATCTTTTTTTTACGCAGGTAGGCTTGCGGTGGCTTTGCTTGGCTACTATCTGATAATTATTATCTGCCTGGCTGAAAGCATCAACTAGGAAATTGATGGATGAACTGCATGGTCCGTGGCAAGCGCATCGGCATTGAGAACACATGTCCAAGTCTAGTTAGTTCCTGGGGTTCGTCCGCACTGTCCACCTCGATAACCAATAACTCAACCCCCACACAATACACACCATCCAGGTTGCAATCACAACAGCCCTCATGCAATTGGTCATATCACAACACGCTCAACAGTGTTGGAGCTTAATACCTGCCAGCTTCTGTTTCACTTGACGGGCCTCTTGTCCAGTCATTGGTCGCCTGTATGCACTCCTTTTAAACCTGCATGGCGCATAGTAGCCGTTGCCGCCCAACAGCATTCTGCCGGTTGCTTGTCGCCAAAGAACTCTTTTCGTCGGCCCTTTATTTTAACAGGACAATTCAACGGAGTGTGACAACATACAGTGGTGCACAGTCCTATCTATCTGACTATCAATCTATCTAGGGAGTACAGGAGGACCCTTGGAATCATCAAGTATCCGTCTGGACTTGGGCCTCTGGGTTGTCAAAGTTCGCCACGACGTGTTCAAAGCAAAACGAACCACTCCAACTGTGACAGCGGAAACAGCGGGGCGCTTGGACTTTCCAGTTGACAAATGATTAAAAGATGAAATAATCGAGCAAATTAGTCAACCCAGGGAAATGGAGAACAATCAACAGCCGAAAAGATGGGATTTTTGATATGATGCAAAGACGGCATTCGGCCATGAAACGGGGACGCAGGAGTCACTTGTTAGACAAACTCCACCCCCAAGCTAGAGACTCGATCTCTCATCATTCAGAAACATTACGCCTTTGAACTCTTTTTCTGTTTGGGTCCAACCCACCCCACACTTGGCGTGGAGTGCGTAAATGCCATTCGCTTGTGTGGGGGTTTTCTAACCTCAAACTCGGCTGGGATTTGCTGCGAGCTGTTACGGAGGGTTGCATTTTTCTCCATAGTGAATGGATTCCCATTCCTGCGCAGATTCCGATTTGATCCCCTTTGACGCAAGCTATCACGCGAAAAAAAAACATCTATTCCAAACTTGGCTCGGGGAGGACCCAAACATGACACACGCCAACGATTTGCTTTTTTTTTTTTTTTTTTTCATCGCCTTCTTTCGTATGAATGATCCAGATGCTGCCTTCCTCAGTAGCTCAAAGTAGGCTGGCGGGTGGGCAGATCACGCAAACGCGGAGCCCCCAAATTGCGACGCCAGCATCCGTAATTCATCACGGGTGTCTTTGTCTCTCTCATTTGGGAAGCAATCCCAACCACACCCACCCACCCCCATGTCGGTCCGTGCTGAAAGTCAATCAATCAATCAATCAATCATGTTATCGACGGAGGGGCGAGTCAAGCTTTCGTCCATCATCCTACCTACGTAATCAATCATCAGGCCAAAAGCCTAACCATAGTCGCATCAAGTCCATGTATTGTCTGGTGACTCTGAATGTCATTTCCCACAAGCCCACTCCCTGGTCCATTAGGGGTTGGCAATTAGACTCACCAGAGATTACGACATTTTTTTTTGCCTTTGTCTTTTCCAGAAGGTACAATCTGTCCTCAACGTCTTTTTTGGGAGTCAATTGTCCGATTATCGGTTCACGCCGCCCTTTTCAGATTGTCCAAAAAAAGTCACACGTCACAGGATGAGTCTTTGACCATGTTCTTTTTGGGGAGGAATTCGAGGCGGTTCACCTATACTAGCACTAGCTGCCACCCATGGCTGAGGAAGCGGAGCACGTTCTCAGAGGCACGTATACCAGGTGCCTATCTAGTCTAGACCTAGCAGTGTTATCTTTCATTACCTCTATATGTACTACGTATGTCAGGTACTTGAAGATTGTCCCCCGAAATGGTTGCTTGGCTCCATAAATAACAAAACATTATAAACTTAAATCGTTCAACTTGCAACAAATGTGGCGGTCAATTAGGGACGCTTCACTGTTTTTTCTCCTGTCAATGCCGCTGGCGCGTTGGCTGGACGATCTGGTTCGCCTACCAACTTGAATACCACACGAAACATCCATCTGTCCATACTTTGCATTGGGAAAGGGAGGCTGGGCAGAGACGGATGATAGGGCGACGGATTGGTAGGATAAATTGGGTTGTGGGTGTTGTGTATGGGTGGTGTGGGTATCGGCATCCCAGTAGCTGCAGCTGGCGCTGGAAAAAGGCTGCTGCATGTTGATGGGTTTTTACATGGGATCCTGCAGCATATACCACCACCACCGACTAACTGGGTAGGTAATTGGGATCTGGGTGGCATGCGGTCTGTGGCTGGCCCCGAAAAAGGTTCTGATGGTGTCGAGGCCTAGCTTGCCTAGTGTAGTAAATTGGAAATAAAAATAATACAATAATAATAATGAAATACCAGACGACTATTTCCGGTTGGTTCGGGTAGCATTTGCATATCTGCCGTGCTGGGTCTGTCTGGACGAGACTTTTGAAATCGAACAACTGTAAACCAGACAAAACAGAACCCATTCAATCATTCGGACGGAGGAGGGGGGGCGCGCCGCTGTGACAACACTCTCCAGTCCGAGGAAAATCAATTCGGGGAAAACGGCAAGTATACTTCGTGCATATCGTGCCATGTACGGGATGAAATCAGACGGGACGGGCGTGCGACTTTGGTACCACCAATCTGTATCTTCAACGCCAAAATTGCCCCTGCCTGCATCTTTGGGTTGGGATCCGCGTGGCCGGTGTTTGTATGCTCTTTGTTGTATGGTTTGGCCACACACACACACACACACACACACACACAGAAACGCGCTTCGTGCTGCAATGCTTCAGGAAACGTATGTTCCTGGATTAAAATAGAATCTACAGAAACCGGCGCTTCCCTAGTACATCTGAAAATGATTGGTGTTGCATGGGTCTCCTGGAGCGCGCGGCTGGCAGCCGTACGGGAGAAGTTGGGGTGCCTTGGTTGGAGGTAGGTATGCGACCGTTTTTACCAGCCACTACACTATAGTGCAGATTAGTCTAGAGTTACTGTACTCCGCAGTCTTGTCTGTCTGGTTTTTGTTCAAGATCACCGCCAAGTGCTGTCTCTACAATAGGACGGACTCCTACTGCAGATTTCCTCAGATGTCTTTTGCGAATCAAAGCTCGTCCGTCACCGTCCGCTTGCAGGTTGAGTCGACCAGGATACCAAAAGCTTGTCTCGTTCCGAGATCATGCAGGATCTAGTCGGTGTAGGAGCTGTACCTAGTGAAAACTCTTTCACCTTTTCTGTCTGTGTGTGGAATCTTAATAGGATTTCTCCGGTCCAAATATTGTCTTGTTGTGCTGGCGTCGCGTGCTTTGGCATGTCCAAGGAAGAAGGCAGCGAAATCCCTTCTGGCCCCAACCGACATTTGCCCGGAGGCCTTCCGAGCTGCTACCAGACCACCCATTCTGAACCTCCGGAAGTAGGCAGTGGGGCGCCGACACTCAGAATCGAGACTAGCGCCCGCACTCCGCTCCATCCGATTGCATGCCCCGCATTTCTGCATCCGTCTGACCGCTCTTTGAATTTTCGATTTTCCAGATCCTGTCGTCAACATCGTGCTTGTCGCTACCAAGTAATTAAACAAATCTTTGACGTGGTGGGAGAATTTTCCCATCTGGAATCCAAGGCGCGTCGCGAAAATACCTTTTTTTTTTTTTCCTCCTCCCCCTTTTGTTTTTTTTCCGACGCACGCCGCGCTCACCTCCTTGTTCTCGAAAGCAATTCCCGGGTTAGCCCGAGAGGAAGCAACCATAAAAAACCCTGATCTACTTCACCGCCCATTGACGTCTTTTTTTATATTTTTTTCCTGTCGGGCCGCGCAAATCAGGTCTCAAGTAATTAGGAGAACCCTCCCATCTCCAAACGACGTCTGTCCGGAGTTGATGAACCGTGCATGAAAGATTGGCATACGCTCGTCGATAATCATGGCGTCTGCGGTCAAAGTGTTTCTTCTTGACATTGGTAAGGCTGCTTATGCAAACTGCAAGCCGTCAAATTGCTTCGGTGCTCCACATCCCACGAGCCCAACAATTTCTTCTTGGGCTGCTCTACGGAGGTCGTTGGCCTTCTTTTTGGGTTATCAGTTGCATCCATGTTGTTTTTCTCGTCAGATATGCAGCTTGTTGACCCTGCGTTGAATCCAAGACGCCAATGGCGGGTGGCACAATCAGCTATGCATACATACAGTGTTGGGTAGTGGCGCATAATCGTCCGGGATGCAGTCTGGCTAATACATGCTTTGGTTTTTTTTTCCTTAGAGGGCACAGTCTGTCCCATCTCGTTCGTCAAGGAAGTTCTTGTAAGGCATTCTTCCATGTGCTATTCTCAGAGAACACAGCCCCGGCTTTACCAAGTCGAAGCATCAGCATACAACATCAAGGCGAGGGAGGTGATGGTTGCTCCTCGCTAATGGAGGAAATACAATCGTTCCCATCATAGGTGGTTCCCATGTTTCCGTGTCAAGTTTCGTCATGTTTGGCCATGCTCTGTTATGATTGCCGCATAAACTTGCCCATTTGTCCCTCAGCAACGATGTCCTGCGCCCCTTGCAACAGGGCATATCATTACGCATGCCTCGCTGACAAACACATCCCTTGGCATAGTTTCCGTATGCTCTAGAAGCGCTGCCCCATACGCTAGACTCCCAGTGGGACGATCCGGCTTTTAGTCAATATAGGGACGCTTTCCCGGCCGAGTATGCGTCCTCCAAGGAGGCGCTAGCGGCTCACGTGCGTGATCTGGTGAGCCGGGACGTCAAGGCCCCATACCTCAAGAGTCTACAGGGCTACCTCTGGAAGAACGGCTATGATTCTGGTGAAATCCGTGCACCGCTGTTTCCAGACGTCGCGCCAAAGTTCGCCGCCTGGCAGGCTGCCGGGATCGCCATCATGATATACAGTTCGGGATCGGTCCCCGCCCAGAAGCTGCTTTTCGGCCACACCAACTCGGAGCCCGCTGATCTCACTCCTGCAATCGCCGATTTCTTTGATACTGTCAATGCCGGTCCCAAGACCGAGGTTGCGAGCTACGAGAAGATCGCCAGCAAATACCCGCAGTATCCCAAGAACGAGTGGTTGTTCTTGAGTGACAACGTCAAGGAGGTCGATGCGGCGCTCGGTGCGGGGCTTCAGAGCTTTGTCGTGCAGAGACCTGACAATCCCGAGCTCCCCGATGGTGTGGAGAATACGCACACGGTGATCCGCAGCTTCGAAGAGTTGTGAATAGTTGCAAGTGCATTAAGCTATGTGATGGCGCGTCGTGTTGGGCTAGTGCGCTGGCCAGGTCGAACAAAGATGCACAATTCCTTGTGCCTGATTGACTGCCTAAAGCGAACGGCTTCAGGGGTCACGCACGTTGAAGAATTTGGTGTTGATGCATGGATTATTCATCGGCATTATTCTTTTATCATGGTCACCACATGTAACCGGAAGCGAGCTACGGTGAGCTAGACTAGAACTAGAGTCCGAACGTGGCGCCCTGGACCCAAGTCTAAAGCCGAAACAAAGACGGCTTGTATGCAGCCTTGTCCAATGCAAAGAAACCTTCCAGGTGACTCTTAATAGGGGTAGCAAGCCGCAAAAGGGTGCGTCACAAGTTCACCGGTAAACTAGGACGGCCTTGAAATCTATTGTGATTGAACCCCCTAATCTGTTTTCGGACAAAGAGAAGACCGGTCTACGTGGATGTAGGGAACCCACAGACGGCGTTCATTCAAATGGGTGCAATTAAAGACAGCCCTAATGAACACGAAGGATTCGTTTTATCCTCCAGTTAACTGCGAATGAGCCAGAAGGGGCTGACCGTCTCGATCTCGGTCAATGACGCTGGGGTCAATCGATCATGCTGTTGTGCAAAACAAAGTCATCAGCGATCTAGACCATCGGCTTACGCCTTGGTCATCCTATGACGTGATCAACTTGGTGAAGTCCTCTGAACGTTACAAAAACACATTATTTGGCCGAACTCAGCAGAAGCCCAGTAGCTGTAGTTGCCCCTTGGGCCGTCGCGGGGACCAAGGCTCATAACATCCTACGCCGAGGGCCTAGAATGCCCCTTGCGCCGGTGCGTTGCGTGGTGGCACGCATTCGACAAAAGGGAGCCTTTGAATAGAAATTATTGCAGCTAAAAAAAATGGCGGCCGTGGGCTGAGACATGCCAAACCACAATCGTAGTGAACGAGGAACTTGCCTGCATCATGATCGCCAGTCAACTTCAGCCTGAAGAAGGACGCCGCGTGCGCAAAATATATCCTGCTTCGACTATCAGTAAAGCTGTAGTTTCCATTGGCAGTCATGGCGGCTTCTGGGCACACATCATCGCAGAGAAACGGTGGCATGGCAGAAGATGTAACTGGACACAGCTTCGCAGATCAACTACACTCATCTGTAGTTTTGGAAAACAGAATCTTGGAAAGCCCGTCCTGGGAAGACTTTACCGGTAGTTTCTGTCGTCGATTGGCCCTGGAGTTTTCCATACATGGTGAAGGAACTCTGGTCTTATATCATCCCTGGGCGGTAAGAACTATGGCAAAGTTGTTGCGTGTTGATCCTGACCGCACCTCTTTCTTTGCAAAAGCTTCCCGCTTTTCAGGCAACTTTGATTCTCGCCTCCAGAGGTAGTACACAAGTCGTTGTGTTGGCTTGGAGTGGATCAACTTGAAGCCCAACGACGCCATTATGCGCCCCAACACCGTCTCATCCATGTAACGAGAGTTGGTAACGCATGGTGCTGGCAAAACTAAGAATAGACTCGGTGTAAAGGATACTGCCGAGTTGTTTGGCACTCGAAGGAAATCCAAGGTTCGAAGGAGCATGTCGCCACGGAGCCTCGGATCGGGAACAAAATTGAGCACCAGCGAGAGACTGATAATATCGAAGCGCTCCAAGTCATCTTTGGGCAGAGGTCGCTGCATGAAATCTTGCTGTTTGATGCCTTCCGCTTGGCTGTTGAGATCGATCCTTTCAATGTCGAAACGGCCGCTCTTTGCACATGCGTTCTCTGTGCTGAGCGCGCCGACCTCGAGGAGATGAAGACGCACATGTTTGGTGTCGGCATCAGGCGGCGGATATTTCTGTATCCATTCCATCAATACCCTGGAGCTATCACCTCCACGGTCCTTCCGTTGGCCCTGGAGGCTTGCCTGCTGATACCTCTCGAGACCACCCATGTCTGCGATCTCTTTTTGAATGGCGGCCTTGGCTGCCTCATCCCCCTTACGGGTAGCCTGCAATAGCCTTTTCTCCAGAACATGAAGATTATTGATCAACGCCTTTGTGGCTTTCCGCTTGATCGATTTGGGCTTCTGGTGAAAATTTGGTGGCCTGCTGGCAGCGAGGCTTTTGCCAACGCGCTTGCCTTTGACACCCATTTTTGTTGCATTGATGTTGGTTAGTTTGGCAGCTTCTTGACGAAAGTGAGCGATCAGGCTCTCCTCCTCGGCAGCCTGGCCACCAGCGACTATGAGCTTGAATTGGCCTGATCCGGACTATGCAGCAGGCGACAAACTGTGAACTGAATTCCAGATTTCGCACACTCATTCCAATATTCTTGCCAAGACTCAAAAAGGTGACTTCGGTACGTACCTTTCTTTCCAAGTGCCAAACCCTGTACCCTTTTTTCACCGCGTGGTTCGTGCACAGAATCGGTTCCGCCGTCACCCCACAAACCCTAAGCAGTAATTTCACAAAAACTTTCCTCCAGAATCGGTCGACCGCTTGCCTCACTTTCTGCTTCATCCACCAAACGACACAACCCGCCGCCGACTAACCCCCAGAGACGCAGCCGACAATATCAACAATGGCCCCTAAGGACGCAAAGAAAGGTACTTGAATAAATCACCATTGGAGGAAACAGATGGTCAAACGCTGTTACCTCGTTCCCCCTCAATCGACTCGCTAGCTCGGGCGCAATGCCGATTTCGATATGTCCTCCAAACTGTCCGATTCGGTCGCGATGAAGGATGCATCAAGAAACAAAGCAGCAGCAGATTTTGCGAGTTCTTATGATTAAGGGCGATTGCTGATGCGTACTCTTCACTTGTCTGTAGGCGGTGCCTCCAAGGCCCCCAAGGGCTCCAAGCAGGCCCAGGCTGCTTCTAAGGCTGCCCTCAAGGGTGTAAGTGATAGGATTTTCTTATTACGAGTTTTCGACCGACCGAGTGCTTTTCTGACATCAATACTCGCTTCCCGACAAACAGGTGCACGCCCACAAGAAGGTCAAGGCCCGCTACACCACCAGTTTCCACCGCCCCAAGACCTTGCAGCTGTCGAGGGCCCCCAAGTACCCCCGCAAGTCGGTCCCTCACCTGCCGCGCCTGGACGAGCACAAGATCATCGTCCACCCGCTCAACACCGAGAGCGCCATGAAGAAGATTGAAGAGAACAACACTCTGGTCTTCATTGTCGACATCAAGGCCAACAAGGCCCAGATCAAGCAGGCCCTGAAGAAGCTCTACGACCTGGACGTGCTCAAGATCAACACCCTCATCCGGTAAGGACAAACATAGCTCGTGCAGGACTCTTTTGGTTATCTCCAAAATCGATACTGACTTCTCTTCTTGTGCAGCCCTGACGGCCAGAAGAAGGCCTACGTCCGCCTGACCCCTGACGTCGATGCTCTGGACATTGCTGCCACCAAGCTGGCTCTGGTCTAAGTATCTTCTTGTGTGGCTTTGTGCTGGTTGTCTTGTTTTAACGAGGGTTTAAGGGAATGGAAATACCATGCATTTTCAAAACGGCGTCATATAGGCTTCTTGGGTCATGACTTCATGCGGGCAAAAAAAGCAATTTGGACTTTCTACCTTTTCCCGGAAAGCAAACACCTCTTGAAGGCAGCTCTGATGATTTCCCTGCACTCGTCGTGAATGCATGTTGTCGTTGTATATGTCTGCTTTCCCCGTAGATGAACCGACTGTTGGTCATGTCCAGGTTCTCTTCGTGGCCTCGAGGGAGGGTTACGTATTATTCGCAATTCCTATCATAACTAGTACCGACGCATGTTAATCGTACATTGGATTTTCGGCAAGCTATGGAGCCGTTGCTGTTGTGTCGTTGATCTCGATCAAGACGGCGAAAGGTGACATCTCATCATCCATTTATGTAAGACTCCGTGACCACTCTCGGCGCCCATGAAATCGCCATCCATACGTTCAGCTTTTCCCAAAATTACCTCCTCAGAGTGCTGAGGTGCTGCATCGTCGCCAAGTTGACATCCAAGAACCGGTCGACGCAGCTGGCCAGGCACTGCTCCTCGCTCTTTTCCAGGCCGTTGCCCTTGATCGACGTCACGCACTTTTTCCAGCAGACTTCGGTGAGGTTGTGAGTTTCTTTTTTTGGTTGCACAAGCGTATACTAGTTAGCTTTTCCTGTCGCTCGGGTTTTAAGGCAAATTGGGCGGGCGTTCTGTCAAGAAGGAGAAAGAATCTGTAGACCTACGGCTTTGGACCTTGGTCCTCTGTTGCTCGTTGTTCACGAACTGGAGGAGCTCGGCCTTGTCCTTGGGCTGAAGCTTTTCAACGTCAGAGGCGTCCATTATGATGGTGTATGTAGCTTATGGGCTTGGTGTTTCGAAGCGGGTTTGCGTTTTGCTGGTTGGTCAATTAACGATTGACGATTGATGTTTCAAGGTATAGATATGGACTGGATGTTACTGAGCTTATTTCAGCGCAACTTTTTGCGATAGACCCAGGTCCCCGTCTCCACTTCCGATACAGGGTAGGTCCCCATCACACAACATTTGCGAGCAATGCCAAGACCTTGATTATAACATTATAAAAACGTATGCTTGTTCCTACAAAGTATCCTACATAGGTACAGCATTCTTTCACTTTTTCTGGAGTAATCACTTCCAGAGCCACGAGCTAAGCTTTTTCTTGGGCTCATCATCAGACTCTCCTTTCTTTTTGGCCCCATCGTCGTGTGTCTCTTGGTCGTTGTCATCCGTCGACCACGGCCATTTCCCACCCCAGGTTCGGCTATAGCTGGACTCTGTAAACCTACTAATCTCGTTGCCTTCTGGGTCTAGTTTCTTGGTGACAATTTTGATACTGCACGTATTTCCCTTGCTATCAACCTTCTCTTCCCGCGTCACAAAAGTAGTAGTCCCGTCCGAGTTTTGGAACTTCTCAGTTGAGACGTGCTTCCCAGGAGTGCGTTGCTGGCGACTTGAATCTTCGATCTCGCGCCCTGGGGAATCCGAATCGTTTGTGCCATGAACGAGTCCGACAGCTTTAGTTGGAATATCAATGATATCCTCACTATCTTCCATGAATCGCAGAAAGACATCCTCCTCTGTCTGCGGCAGCGAGGAATGCGCACCAAATGCATCAGAGGCCATTTCCCTCAAGCCCGCGTGGAACCTGCCCTCTGTAGCCGGCCACTCCAAGTCATGATGAAACCCAACTGCGATTTCTGGCAGGATCGGGCTCACTGAGTGCCACGGGAAAGAAAACTGAAAGGGAGACTGGCGAAAACCAGTCAAAGCTCGAACCCATGGAAGTCGAGGATCAGGGTTATGAGAAGGGTTTGACCATCCCGTGGAATTTGTACTAGTTAACGGCTGGAACAGGTGCTTCCCAACCATACTTCCAGCAGGATATGCAGCTCCAAGGAGCCCATCGGCGCGGAGACCAGCTAGCCAAAGCCAGCGACGATCGAAGTTCCGATGGTCCATACGGTCTTTCCTTGCGGCACGGAGCCGTTCATGGTGATCAGCGAGAGGACGATTCGGGCCTCCCATACTGTGTGAGCTAGCCCTTAACAAATCTTCAAAGGCGTCTGCCCAACCGTTGGGGCTCTCATCCATATCGTTGGGAAGGTCATTGGGGCGAGGCGGGGTTATGTAGTTAAGATTCCATGGTGAATAAGACGAAGAACTGACCCAATTGCGCCAGCGAGAGAGTACAGCCAACTCGAACTCGGGTTTGTTGGCTTGCTCGGGGCTGCTGAGCCCAGAATTATCACTTGGGGAGGGATACATGGCATGCGCTGTACAGAGCTTTCTGCGTGTGTTGATACCAATAATATGTGGCTAAGGAAGTCGGCTAATGCGACTAAAACGTCTTCGTAAACACAGACGCCGTCTTTTTTTTTTTTTTTTGTTTCGTTTGATCTGAAATGCGAGTAGATTCTGACTGTTCTGAATATAGAACCGGGAGACTCTAAATATCGGCCATCCGAGCCTGAAATCGGGAGAGAGTATGTTTAATCCCTAGGAGTATCACATACCAACTAGACCGGGTCAGATTGCGATGGAAAAAGTCGGCAGTTGCCACGAAGTAGATTTCTAGATGGTACGATGTGAATCTATTATCACGTGCACCAAAAACACACGCACGCACCCACTCACCCTTGACCGTTTAGACGCACGATGACGGAATTCGCAACTCACATCAAGCCGTACCTAGGGTACCCATGGAATCGCAGCCCACCGCTCCTGGGTCCCACCCAAAATTCGATCAATTCATGCCCGTTGGTGCCCGCCCGCCATAGCGCCTGTCACACAGACTGCATGGTGGTGTTGTGCCCCTGTAGCCGTCACTGGAAGGGTCGCTGAGCCGAGTGCCTGTGACACCTGAAAGTCTCCAAACATTTTTGCATGAGACCGATTCAAATGAGAAACACCACAGATCCCCTCGGACAGCGATTTTCGGATAAGGCATTTAAGTCTTGGCTAGGGCAACGGCTTATTTGACTGCAAATAATCCCCTATCAACTATCAGCACCGGTCTGATGGGATCGCATAAGGTCTGAAGCTTTCCGTGGTCTGAAAGTTAGGTTAGCCTTCACTGCGCCGAGGCGAGCGAGTCTAGTCGAGAGCATTCAAGTAGCCTTGGATCCATCACTCTCTGCCCTCATGACCAGACCAACGGAGGTCCACGCAAAGACTACGCTTACGCTGAGCTGCTTGAGGACGTTGCCTCTTGTGCAGACGATAGCTCCTTCGGAAACCCGACCGCGTGAAACGATCAAGCCGTAGACAAGCGACGAGCGGCATCCCAACCTCTCGCAGACGAATGACCCGGGAGCGGTCGGCGAGCAACGCAGCGAGACGAGACCGGCAACCGTACCGGATACGAGACACGATACCATAGATTGCCGTTCCGTGCCTTGCACAAGCGTTAGCATCTGCGCGCATCATCACAAACCATGCATTTAACGGCCTCGAGCTTCCCAGCTCCCGCGTCAGCCTTGTTACCCCCCACAATATCAGATGCAGCAACACCGCAAATACCCACAGGCGGGGGTCTGCCGGACAAAGACCATGAAGGGAACCTACAGAACTGGTCCTCCTTGATTGGTATCATCACTGCGATTGTCGGAAACGTCCTGATAGCCCTCGCGCTCAATGTTCAACGATATGCGCACATACGCCTCCACCGCAAGAGGGCCGAGATAAAAGCACGCGCTCGCCAAGCACTGAGGGACGCAAAAAGGAAGAGGCAGGATCTTGCTAGCGCTGGCAGCTACGGAAGCTTGGAAAGCAGCAGCACCGAACACGGCAAGAGGGACCTTGACTTGGTCCGCCGTAACATAGTTGAGGAAGAAGCGGAAGCTGGCAATGGAGCCTCGGATGAAACGGAACCATTGCTTCAGCGATTCCGCTCGACAGGGTCACAGGATGAAGATGGATACGTTGCTACCACGTTTCCTGGCGGTGGAAAGAAGCAAGATGACGTTTCGGCAATCAGCTACCTCCGTTCACCATACTGGTGGCTAGGTCAAATTCTTATCACGGTGGGCGAAATGGGCAACTTTCTGGCCTACGGATTCGCTCCGGCATCCATCGTGTCACCCCTTGGCGTCGTGGCTCTTATATCCAATTGCGTCATTGCGCCCATAATATTCAAGGAGACCTTTCGGCAGCGCGATTTCTGGGGCGTCGTTGTTGCCGTCGCAGGTGCTGTCACCGTTGTCTTCAGTGCCAACACGCAGGAGAACAAGCTCGCCCCTGACGATGTTTGGCATGCCATAACAGCCTTGGAGTTTGAGATCTACATGGGCGTCTCGTGCTTTTTTATCGCATTTCTCATGTGGGCAAGCCCAAGGTACGGGCACAGGTCCATTTTGATTGACCTGGGCCTTGTCGGTTTGTTTGGTAAGCTGCCACATTATTCTCTTTTATTCTATTGTTATCCTCGAGCCCCCAAATCCAAAGACACAATTAAGCTGACACACTACGTCTTGCCTCTCTCCAGGTGCCTACACCGCTCTATCAACCAAGGGCGTTTCTTCAATGCTGTCATCCACTTTGCTGGGTGCTTTCAGAACACCCGTAACATATGTGCTGCTGTTCGTTTTGCTTGCCACCGCCGTCATGCAGGTTCGCTATGTGAACAAGGCACTTCAGCGATTCGACTCGACGGAGGTTATCCCTATTCAGTTCGTCATTTTTACGCTATCTGTCATCATCGGCAGCGCTGTCCTGTACCGTGACTTTGAACACACCACGGCTGAGCAGGCCGTCACCTTTGTCGGCGGTTGCGTGCTAACCTTCTTCGGCGTGTTTCTCATTACGAGTGGGAGGTCGCATCACGATGAAGAAGAGGACAACCTATCCGACATCGACGAGGTTGAGGAAACTATTGGTCTTTACAATCAGCAAGACCAGAGCGGTACTGGCGCGAATACACCTGCGCCGACACCTGGCACTGATGCATCCGGCGCGACTGCGGGGCGTTCGCGACGCACATCTCGGGTCAGCTTCATGAGCCAAGCTGGGCAACCTGTTACGGTAGTCTTGGACAGCGGTATTCCCCCGCTCCGTAAACCGCCATCTAGGGTCCTGTTGGATGAGAGCGAAGATCCTGTTATGTTGGGCATCAATGCATGGGCAGACCCGTCCTCACATCGTGGTCTCCATGCCGCTAACTCTAACCTAAGGCTTACATTGCCGGAGTCTGTCCCAGGCTTCTCTGAGCCGCTGGCGCGCGTGCATTCTGAGCCGGTATCAGCGATCCACACACCCTTCAACGAGGTTGAGCCCCTGATGCCTGCTACACCGTCCACGGGTCGTACTCTCGCCGCGCGACCGATGACGTCGGGAAGGTCACAACAGCATCATTTCCTGGGACCCTTTTTCTCACCCTCACCGCTATCTTCTACAGTCAGTGCTGTCGTTGCCGACACTATGTTGTTTCGCAGTGGGGAAGGGCCGGTGTTGTCAAAAAGACTGGGTATGCGCAGGAGTCGACCGAGTCTGCGGGCGAGTCTATTTGTGCCTCATGACGAGTCCATAGCGGACGGCGGTGTCGCTGCTGCCGACGCCATAACCTCTTGGGACGACGGATCCATCAATAACGATGCATCTGGGTCTGACCTACCCTCGAGCAGCACACGGCCCTCTGTCGGGATACGGGGCCGAGCCCGCAGTCTTAGTTACACCCTGGGCGAGCTGTTCGGGACCAGAAGTGACAGGAGACGGAAAACGACCCTGGACGGTGATAATGAAGACTTGGAGACTGGGGGTTACGACTCCAGCAATACTGCCGCATGATGAATTTGGTCAAGTGCGATTGCAGTTCATATTGGACTCTCTACACTGTATATATATACTCATACAGACCCATACATTTGTCTCTTTTCTCCGTCGAGGGACATACATAACGATATATGCACATCCTCTTTCTTAATTAGCTTTATTCCGCATCAACCTCCTTTTGCTTCTCTTTCCTGTGCTTTTTTATTTTCAGACTGGGTTATGATCTTGCGCAGTAAAGTCGCATTCT